>NW_026694084.1:35517500-35740733 GCF_021218885.2 Marmota monax | reverse complement strand
ATCTCTACTTTGCTTCAGATGGGATAGGATTATTTCCCCCCACCTTTTTCTATGTAGCAGGGATCAAAAACATCAGTCATCGAAGAACAATTGAGGTTTCCAATGATGCGAACCCATTGTATTTGATGTGGGTCATATCTTCTTTTACCCCCTTCTTCTGGCATAGAATTCTGGTGCCTTGCTCCCTGGACTTGTCTCCTCCGTGCTACGAATAGGCTCTCTTCACGTTCTGGCTTACACGGGAACACAACTATTCCACAAGTGGCCTTTAGTGCTCTTTATAATATGATTTCCTGTAATTTTTAAACTGTATGTGTAATTTATATTCTGGCTCTGTCCAATATTTGAACAACTTTAATAAGTTGATTTCCATATAAATATATATATTATGCAAACAATTCTTACCTGATTTTTTATGTTCTATCTTAAAATAAACACTGCACCAGTTATTAATAAATAGACATTTTAATGGTTATGTAGAGGAATGTTATTTACTTTAAAACAGCTCTGTGAGATTGTAGTATTTATAATAAACAATTCTGTTTGCTGCAACAGAAAAACCTATAAGTATCAGTGACCTAACACAACAAAGATTTATTTCTTGATCAAATCACAGACCAGTGTAGGTTGTCTCAGTGGGAAAGACTGATGCAAAGATGTAGGCTATTTCCATGGGATCTGACATGTTGGAGTCCTTCGCTTCTAGGCACAGAGGTGGAGAAATATGGAAAATACATACCAATTTCTGCCTTGGAATCACAGTGACTCATCAATTCTACTCATATTCTCATTGGCCAAACTCATTCCATGATAACCCCGCAAGGAGTGCTAGGAAATGTAATCTTCCTGAGAGTGTGAGGAAATGTGTTAAACCTATAGCTTTGCTCACCACAAGGATGTCACCATTGATCTCATATCTTTCATTGTTAGTAGTAAATGGTGGCAAGATGTAACAAAGTGTAGGCATTATTCCCCCCAGCCCTATGCAAATTGTAGGCATCAGGAAGCCAGAAAGTTCTCCTGAGTGCCATGAGAGTTACAAATATATATATGTGGTATAAATTTAATTTCAAACTGTTGGCAAAAGCTAGTTCCCCATTAGTGATGTACACTCAAATGCATCCAAACATTTCTCTATTATGAATGGGACTCATAGGGAATATATTACCTTCATAGGCAGTTTTTCAACTCTGTCTCCTTGAACATTTGGATGTTGGTTGTAATCCTTGCTTTTTCCTACCAAAACTATTCATTTCAGTTCAAGAAACATTGGCTATTTATTTAAAAAATGTTGATTGAATGGCTACCATGTGCCAACCTTGGGAGGTGCCCGTTTTCACAATTTAATGTTAGAAATATATTGGCCTGAGATCATTTCAATTCTCTGAGAAGTGTGATGGTGGAGACAATCAAGAGTACTATGGAAACACAAAGAGAGTTCCTAGCTCATAGGAGAGGTAGCAGAGAAGGCTTATTAGAGGAAATGGGTACTGAATGAAATATTTAAGTGTGATTTTGCAAAGCCACTGTGAAGAAGGAAGAGAGGCCTGTCAGACGTTGGGAAGAGGGTGGGGAAAGCCCTAGAGGCATGGGACAAGGTCGGTTCTGTTTAAAGGAAAGCTGCTCTTTGACATTCTAGTTGTCATGGCATCCACTGGGGGTGGGCAGGATAATTCAACGGTAGTTACACCCCAGGGAAGCAGGGAGAATCCCTGGAACTGTAAGGAGGCTAGTATGCCTAGAGGGAAGAAAAGGTGAAAGAGAATGGTCCGGGAAGATGGGGGCTTCAAGGCGCATTAGAGTTCTTGGAACTTTCTTTCCTTAAGAGTAGGAGATCCTGTAGCAGGGAGGAAATCTCTTCCTACATCAATGCACTTCATGCTTCCTCTGACCTTCATGCTTCCTCCCAACACCAGCACCATCCTTAGGATGCTTTGTTTGGGCTTTTCCCTTCAGAGGAGCAGCTCCCTTCCCATAGAGACTGGAGAGATTCTCCCAGCCCTGGTCCCAGTTCCTCTCATCAGCAGAAAGATTTATGGTCTCTTTCCAACAACAAATGTCATGGCCCAAGGAGCCCACCCACTACCCTCCTTTCTTACCCTGAACAACCCTGCTCCTCCCCCCAACCCCATGCAGGACCCTAGTCCTAGATGCCTGGGAGTCAACCTTGACCCTCTACCCCCATTGTGATGGTGACACATGGTTTCTACCTTGCTGTTTCTCCATGGTCATCTTCCGGACACACTTGTTCCCCCCCCCCCACTAGTCTCCCAGCTGGTCCCTCCGACTATAGGTTCTACCCTCTGGTTCATCCCTTACAATGACATAGTGTCTTTAAGAAACAGAAATTCAATTATGTTGCTTCACTATTTAAATCTTCCAGTCTCTCTTCTACATCATATATGGTTGAAATTCTTAGAATTTTCTTTTGAACACATAATCCTTGATGGTTATCTCACTGCACTGCCACCACTCCTGTCTACACAGGGGTCCCGTCCCCACCAGCATGCCTTCTATGTCAACACACTCTGTGCTCTTCAACTCCATAAAGACCTGCATCTGCCCCTGAACACACCAGGCTGTTAACTAACTAATAATGTTCTTCCTGGGTAACACAGTTCCTTTGGCCAAGGAAGCACTCATTCCCATGACCTTGCTAAAATCCACCAGCAAGGTCACATCTTTCCTGAATCCCCCATCTTCCAGAACACCCTTTACTTTGGCCGTGTCCCAGCCAGACATCCAAATTTCTGTGTTTCTGTGATATCCTCGGTGGTTTCAGTGTCAGCCTTTCCCCACCACTACTTGCTTGAGGGTAGAAACTGAGTCTTTGCCCTCAGGACCTCAGAGAGGGCCACCCAGTGCTAGAGAAGGAAGCAAGTGAACAGAGCCACTTCACAGTCCTTTTAGTTATGTACCTCAGCATAACAAGATGGCCACAAACTTACAACACAAATTTCTTACTTATCTCACTGCTTCTGAGGACCAGGACTCCAGCTCAGCTTCACTAACTGCTCTGCAGATGGAGCTGTGGTCTTATCTCAACTCCACTGGGGAAGAATGCTCTTCCAGGACACTTCAGTGATGACTCAGTTCTGGGACAGTTGCTGGACAGAGGCTGCCTCGGTTCCTTGCCGTACGGCTGCCCGCAGCCCAACAGCTTGCTATAGGGAGGCAGCCGGGAGAGCCCACAGGACAGACAGAGGCTGCCGTCTAACGTAGCATGATCGGAACTGGCATCCCGTCACCTTTGCCACATTTTTGTCATTAAAATATCATAGATCTTGCTTCAAAAGAAGGGAATAACATGAAGGTGTGGATTCTAGGAGGGGAAAAAAATCGGTGCCATCTTAGAGCCCGAGCCACACTAGGTAATTAAGAAATTCCCAGCATCAGCCTGGACTTGGCACTGTCTTAGGAGCTGGGGAAATTAGTACTCAGAAACCTCCTCCAGCTAACAAGGTTATTTGCCTCCTCCCTGAAATAGACTTTATAAACTCCCAAGCTCCATTCTATTAGATATAGAAAAGTAGCTGAGTTTATTGAACACTTACATATGAGAAACATTTTACTAATGTATTCCATGAATTGTCTCATTAATCTTTGCAGTAAACCTCTTTGGGTTTGGTGCTATCCTGATCCCTATTTTTGTAAACTGGAACACTGAGGCTTAGGGAAGTTGGTACTTGCCCCAAATCACATAGCTAGTAAGTGGATGAAGCAGAATTCAAACTCAAAGTCTGACTCCAGAGCCTTGATTCATAGCTGCTAATGCATTAGGCCCTTTTACTTAGAACAAGATGCCCCACTTATTAAGCAGGGGATGGATATGTCCACAGACACTTAATGTGAGTCTGCTTCCTGACCACCTGCATCTCCAGCAACTGCACAGTGGCGTTATATCAGTCAGAGACCAAATCAGAAAAAAGCCATTCTCACACTAAAGAAGTTGAGGAGACTACGTAAGGATTGCTTTCAAAGATTTGATCAGGCTTTAGGTAAGTCAGCTTGAGATGGTATCATATCCCAGAGCTAGCCACAGCATGGAGACTTCAGCACATGCTGGCCACCAGAGCCAGAACCCCAGGAATTGATCCTTGGGAACAAATGGGCTCAGTTCTACCAAAATCCCTGTGAGAACCCATGCAAAATGCACCAAAGAATAACCCAACTGGACACAGGCTTCTGCTCTTGGTTGGCTGAGGATTGCCCCTGGGATGTCAAATTCCCTACACAGGCAGTGTTCCTTTTGCAGCAGCTGGGCAAGCTCTAAGATGATAATGCCCTTAGGTCAAGAAGCAAAGAGACATGGCCCCCTGGAGAGCTGTCAGCATGCTGGAACAGTTGGCTGCCACTGCAGGTGAACTCTAAGGCCAGCAGAAGGGATATGGGGTTAAGGTGTCACTTTAAAATCCTACAAGAACAAAGGTAAGCAAAACTCCAGCCAGGTTGCCATGGTTCATTCTGAGAATTAAGTAACAAAATTGGCTCTTGATGGACACGCTGGTTACGATGACCATGGACATGATTCACTGCAGAGATAGGCCCTGTAGCCTCTTGGAACCAGGATGGACAGCCAGTGCCCTTCTGCTAGAAGGCATCTTCCAGCTGCAAGGTCTATAGCTGTGTGGCAAAGATCTCTGGCTGATGTTGCAGATATAGGAAACTTGTGGCCATATATTCCTCCCTTTCAAAAATGTATTCATTCTCAGTCTCAGGCAAATGCATGAAAGAAAGAGAGCCTAAAAATTATATCCCTGAGAAAATCCCTTTCATCTGCACAAAAACAGCAAAAGCCCATTCATAACCTCACATTTCAGATACTCCTGGGAACCAGTTATTGTTCCTAATAATGTCAGCTTACAACAGTGAGCATGAGCATCCAGTGAACCAGGAACCCAGTTGCTTGCCTACACGAAGGACTGAGTTTATGAAAGGTATCTCCTGAGAGAAGTCCAGTTGTCCTGGTTCCAGCCCCACATCAGATGAAAACCTTCCCAGAAGACTACCTTCTGGTTCTGGGGAGGTCAGCCTTAGGCCAGGGCAGGCAAAGGGAGTTAGCAGAGCAGTCAGCAGGAGATGAAGTTAGAGAAGATGCAGGGGTTCAATCACAGGGCTTCCCCGGCCATTGTAAAAGTTTTGTTTTTATTCTGATTCAGAAGGAAATTCACCATAGGACTTCGAGTAGAGAAGCAACAACAATTTATTTATATTAAAATAGTTTCTCTGGCTGCTAAATATGTAATGCTAAAAGGTAAAAGAGCAGAAGAGGAAGATTTTTTCAGGAGCAGTATCATATTAGCAATGATCCAAATGAGAACTGGAAGTGGCTTGCCCCGAGGGCTAAACAGAGGAAGTCGTGAGGAATGTTTGGAATCTGGGTACATTTCAAGAGCAGAGGTGGAAGAATTTGTGATTGACATGGATATGAAGTGTGAGAGAAGAAGAATCTAGGATAATGGTGAATTGTCTTTTATTTGAGTTCCTGGACGGTGAAGGTATCATTAATTGAGATAGAGTAGATTGGGTATGGAATAGTTTCTGCAATAAGAGCATGAACCCGGTTTTGTACTTGTCGAATTTTAAATGCATATGAGACAATTGGTGGAAATGTCTAGTAGGCAGGTGGGTATGGAGTTAAGGATGCTATTCAGGGCCAAAGATATACCTGTCCCTGTCCCTGTGTCTATATCTGTCCATTCACACTCTTTAACACAACATCTTAAGCCATGAAAGAGGATGAAATCACCTAGTGAACCTAGTGAATTGAGAGAAAAAAAAATATCCAAGGACTGAGCCCTACAAGGTCAAGAGATCAGGGGCTTGATAAGGAACCAGCAAAGAAGTCTGAGCAAGATCAGCCAAAGAACAGGAAGAAAATCTGGAGAGGGGAGTGTTGGGGGAGCCAAGCTCAGAGTGTCCCAAGCGGGGAGTGACTGGCTCAAGGCGCCAAGGACTGCTGAGATGGTGTGTGAGGGAGAGGTTAGCCACATGGAAGCCCTGGAGACCATGACAAGAGCAGTTCTGGTGGTGTTGGTGATATAACCAATTACACTGATCTTGAGAGAGAGGAGAAGGAGAGGAATCGGTGCACTTCAAAGAGACCACTCACTTGAGAAGTTTCAGTACAATGGAAGAGAGAGAAACGGAGAAACGGAGAAGGAGCCGTAGGGATATAAGGACAAGCAGATCTAGTTTTTGCTTTAATGGAGAAAAATGACAGCTTATATGTAAGCCAATGAGAATGAGCTTGTAGCAAGGGAAACTGTGAAGGCAAGAGTTAGGAGGGGGCTGGGGTTGTGGCTCAGCAGTAGAGTGCTCGCCCAGCATGCATGAGGCAACTGGGTTCGATCCTCAGCACCACATAAATATAAAATAAAGATATTCTGTCCACCAAAAACTAAAAAAATAAATATTAAAAAAAAGAGTTAGGAGCCAGTTATCTCATCCTTAGAATAGGAAAGAACGCAGCAGAGATGGCCCTGCTGCAGACGGAGGGCATGGGATGAAGCCCTGGGAAACCCTCCAAATTGTATTTTCTCAGGGCAGGTCATTAGAGGGGAGTACATTTGGCAGAGGAGGTCTTGGAGACAGGAGAGTGGGTGGGTTGTTTCAAGGGCTCCGGGCTCAGTGTTAATGAGGTACGGCAGGACATGCAGACACAGAAACCACTGTCATGAAGGAAGAAAGGCACTCACAGTTCCCTGGGAACAGGGCAGGGAAGACCCACAGGAGGAGGAGAAATACCAGGGCCAGTCAAGAGGTAGAGGGAACAGGAGAAATTTGTCAAGAGCTTTTACCAGGTTTTTCTTGGGAAGGAAGAGGGAAGGCATAGAAAACAGGTTTAGAATTTCCTTTGAATAATCTCTGTAGTGCAGGAGCTGTGCTTATTTGTCTGGTGCTGGCCCTAAGGTGATTGGGGCAGGAGACTAGTGGCCCTGAGGATAAGACCCCGATATAGAAGCTGGTTGGGGGAGTGGGCTTTGGGTGAATTTGTTTGCATAGGAAAGAAATGCTCAAGGGCAAATAACAGGAATTGGCCTAAGAAAAGTAGTCCCTCCAGCTCAGCACCACAGGAGATGCCAGAACGTCAATCAAACTCAGAGACTGAGATTCATGGCGATGCCTGGGTAAATGGGCCCTGGAAATAGTGTTCACAGTAGCACCAAGGGCCCCCTGGGCATTAGACTCAGGATTCTAAGGAGAGCTCAGTCCACACAATGCTGTGTCTTTTTTCAGCCAGGTCAGCAGCTCGGGCCCCAGTAAGAGTGGGCAGAGATGCAAAACTGGGCAGGACTGGGGTCTGCTGAAGAACGGCAGGGTCTTTCCTGAATCCCTCAAGCCAGTGAGATTTCTGAATTCAGAATATTTCAGATTGTAAAGAGCTGTTTGCATGCATATCCTGCATGGTAGACTTATTACATTCTGGGGTTGCTCCTTACGATCAAAATATAATATTTCTGCAGCAAAACCTATGATTGCTCACACTAAGTAGGATCAATAGATAATAAATAGCATAATGTCGGTTCAGGTGGTAGTTTGCAGTGCAATTTGAGCTGTATGGCTTTGAATAAGCTGTTTAACTTCTCTGAGTCTCATTTTCCTGGTACTTGAAAATGCAAGTCTTGTGTAGCTATTGAGCATTTGTAATGTGGCTACTCCTACTGAGAATGTTTTGTCTGTGCAAAATGAATTCCAGCTTTTGAAGACAGTACAAATAAAAAGGAAAATATCCATTGTTGATACTGGTTACATTGCACTACCAAATAACACAATCAAATAACACAATCTGCATTTCAGATCTTTTTGATTTTAGAGTCATAGAAAACAAAATATGGACTTGTATAAGGAATCAGAAAGAGATTGGAGCTGAGGATACAGTGTGTGATCCTCACAGGGACCATGGAGTCCAGGATGAGGAAGAAGGGAAGGAAGGACCAGAGAAGGTGCTCAGATTTAGGAGCTTGGACTAGAGTCCCAGTGAAACCAATAGATTGTCTCTAGATACTAGAGTTTGCTACAATGATAATACTTTACATTTGTAAGTGATTTTCATGTTCCAAGAGAGTTTGATTACTTTGCATTTTCAAGTATCAGGAAAATGAGATTCAGAGAAATTTAACAGCTTATTCAAGGCCTCACAACCACAGAGCCCCATAAGCAGGACCAGAACCATGGCTTTTGTTCCTGCTGCCTGTTCCAGAAGTACTATCACTAGAACAATAGGTAAATTTCAACAAAACAACAAAGTTCAAGAAAACAACAAAGTTCAGAAATACAGACGTTTTTGACAGGTAATGGGCTGTGATTATCAAATGTTTATCATAACCCAGCTCTGCATGACTACTATATCCTCATGACAAACCTATCCAGGGGCCACAATCATGGTTTCTGTTTTGCATATGAGAAAAGTGACTTTGAGGTAACTTATAATTGCCCCAAACTGAAAGCCACATGCCTGGAAGGCAGGGAACTTGGCCTGCTTATGCAGTCAGTTTTACAATCAAGGAAAATCACTGACCATGTATAATGGTGTCATCCAATATGTCAGCCATTGGCCTTGTGTAGCTATTGAGCATTTGAAATGTGGCTACTCCTCCTGAGATGTTTTGTCTGTGCAAAATGCATGCCATCTTTTGAAGATAGTACAAATAAAAAAGAAACTATTGATATTGATGATTTTGGTTACATATTGAAATGATGAAATTGGTTACATATTGAAATGATAATATTTTTGATCTCTTATATTAAATAAAATATATTCTTAAAGTTAATTTCAGCTGCTTTTTTTTTACTTTTAAATATGGCTATTAGAAGATTTAAACAATTTAAAAGACCCCACTCATTCAAAATGTCAGGCATTGCATTAGATCCTGGGACATGATGGTGAATGGATATGGCAAATGAGAGCACTGATTATCTACAGACAATCTGTTAATATCACTGGGACTCTAGCGCAAGCACCTAAATCTGAGCACCTTCTCTGGCCCTTTCTTCCTTTCCCCACCCCCGCCTGGACTCCATGGCCCCTGTGAGGATCATACACTATATCTTCAGCTCCCACCCTTTTCTGATTTCTTGGACAAGTCCGTATTTTGTTTTCTGTGACTCATGATTCCTTTTATCTCAAATATCCAGAAAATGAAAATCTGTAAAGACTAAATTAGGTGAATGGTCTCCAGAGACTGCTTGGCAGGAGCTGTGGAGTAACTGTGAATTTGCAGACCCTTACTGGGGTGACACAAATGGAGTTTGCACAGTATTTCTATTGAATGTCACAGGTACAGAGAATGAATTCAAGAGGAAAAAGCATTAGGAAATGTTATGTAAAGCCTGGTTGAATAATGACTGATTGATTCACCCACTTATTCAAAATGTCAGGCATTGCATTAGATCCTGGGATATGGTGGTGAATGGATATGGCAAATGAGAGCACTGATCTCATTGATCTCTTATCTTTGGCAGGAAAACAGATCATAATTAAGCAAGACAATTAACAAACACAATAGAGTTATAATCATGTGCAATCATTATAAGAACATCCTTTGGTAAAATATCCCATAGGAGGTAACATTTATACTGATAACTGAAGGGTAGGAAGGAATCAGTCATGTGAAACACTGAACATTCCAACCAGAAGGAACAGTCATGGAAAGGTCTTGGGGCTGTCACTGGAAGAATGTGCACAAGGAAAATAGCATCTTGAAATGTGGCTGAAGACTTTGGAAGGCAGCACCTGTGTCAGTCCTCATGGGCCAAAGAATTGGGAGTTTATTCTAGGTGCTGGGGACAGCCATGGATGGATTTGAAGCCAGGTCATGCTTTAAAGCAATTTACTTAACTTCATATTGCATGATCCCTTTTACTTCAAACATCCAGAAAATGAAAATCTATAAAGATTAAAAGTAGATGAGTGGTCTCCAGGGACTGCTTGGCAGGAGCTGTGGAGTAACTGAATGTGTGGACTCTTACTGGGGTGACACAAATGGTCTAATACTAGAATTTGGTGGTGGTTGCGTGACTTGGTATATTTACTAAAAACTGTTGGATTGCACACTTAAAATGGGTGAATTTAATAATATGTCAACTCTACTTCACCAAACTGGTTTAAAAATAGATCCTTGTGGCTGACATAAGGGAAACTGATTCAGGGAAGCAAGAGTGGCAGGTTAGCAGGCAATTCCTGTAGCCTAGACAAGCTTGATGAACCTTGAACTCAGATCCTAGAGATAAAATGAACTTGGCTATGTGGTTTCCTCTAAGCCAGGGATTGTTACTTTTTCTATAAAGGACGAGATTGCAAATATTTTAGGTATTGCAGGTCACCATCTCCGTCACAGCTAACTCAGCTCTGGGCTGCTGTGAGGGAGGCATCAATGAATGACCATACAATGTTCCAATGGAAGTTTGCCGAAGAACACTGAAATTCATTGGCGCCATTTTTACATGTCGACAAAATATTCTTCATTTTTTTTTCCATCCATTTGAAGCTATAAAGTTCTCCTGAGCTTAGGGCTCGCTTCACATAGGTAGCCGGCATGGTGCTTCTGCTCCAGGCTCCTGCCGGCCCTGTCCAGTTCAGCAGCCCCAGCTGCTTCAGAAGATTCCCCGCTGGCTGTGTGCCAGGTGATGCTGAGCCCACAGACCTTCGTGACAGGAAGGGAGAGTCACCTCCTGCTATCTCCCGTGTGGCTCCTTCAATGTGGTCATTACAGTTGGGAAAGCTTTCCCAGCCCTTGCTGAATCACAGCATTGTCAGTCCCTCCATGGATTCTATTCAGCTTATCACGGGCATTTTTCTCCAATGGAGCTGATCCCCTTTCACTGCCCAGAGTTTTGGGTAGGATTATTGCTGCTTTTTTCCCCCTTTTTTGCAAAGGATTTAAAGCAAAGTTATCAAGCCTCTCCCCGCCCCCTGTATCTTTCACTAAGAACTCATATAAATCCCAAGGCACAGACCTAGCAGTTAATCTTTCAGGCTGTTTAAGTTCTTTGAAGTCACTCGTCCTGCTCAGGAGACAGGTAAGTCCTATACTGTAGATATTTTAAGCCTCCTTAGCTAAAGCCAGCTAAGAAATGCATCTGCTCTAATTCCTGAGCTGGGCTCCGGATGCTGAGTGATACGAGCGGTTTCCATCAACCAGTTATCTGCACCGGGCTAAGACTCCATCCCTTGATGGCCGTGGGTTGCTTTCCATTTTTCTTCTTAAGCTATCGATTAGGATCTTAATGCAGTCGTCAGCCAGGAGGAGGACTTGTCCTCACATCTGTGATAGAGGAAACATGATCTTTAATTCAAAGAATTGGAATGAGAACAAAAGAATCCCCTAAAGCATGGCTGGCAGCAAGGCAGCCGCTAAAAAGTTCTGCTCTCTGAGTCAGTGGTCTGCCCACGGTGGACCTGGAGGTAAACGGACAAGTTCCAAGCCTGGCTCCCCTAGCTGCACTTCCTGCCACCAACTCTCACCTGAGCCTTGGTTTCCTCAAACTAAAAACTAAAGATGATAGCCAGTAATGAGTAGGTTGCTTAAGGACCCAGAGGCTACCACAGGGTCACCAATGGGACACTCCCATGGACAGTCAAGGAGTGTTAGATGCCTCCCTTTTTTTTCTTCCTTGAATCTTTTTTGAAGGCAGACACTCACTCTTCAGTGTTCTCTGGGTGACAGCTTGAGATTAAAACCCAGAACTGTCCCACCAGCTTAGTGATCTCAGGCCACTCTCTAGAATCCCCAAGCCTCTGGTTCCGCCTCAAGGAGAAGGAGCTGATACTGACGTGGAAGGGTGCTATGGTTGCCTTCAGGATGTATCATCCAGACCTTCCAGCACTCAAGGAGGCCACCCACACCCGGAGGTGCTTCAACACGTGCTTTACCGTGTTCATGTTGCGCATTGTGATTATTCTGTATCTAACTGGGTGCCTTTCAGCTGCAAAGAACACTGGGAAAGGCAGGTTTGCTGGTCCAGCTGAACAGAGTAGTTGACTTGTGGTCCTTGTTACCTGGAAGTAACCCAATGTTCCATTGAGACTTGAGAGGTGTTGTCCCTAGCACCCTCATTCCCAGCCACAGGGCTGTTACTGATAGAACACAGACATGTCCATGTCCTAGACTAATTTCACAAGACTCAAGGGCAGATTCTTGGATCCTCAGTCTCAATGACACCTCTTAGCCCTTCTCCTGGGAATGTGACTGGTTTCTAACCCTCTGCCCACCACAGTGCTTGAAAGTAATCAATTTTGTTCGTTTTCAACAATGGATCCTTTAGCGACACTCTAGGATATTTTGCTTGTGGGAGAGTAGAACTGAATGAGCTGGAAAGTGACACTGTCTTCAGAATCCGAGACCAAGTTCAAATCCCAGTTCTCCCATTTGGAGCCATGTGGCCTTGGGCTGGAGGGGCTCCACTCTGATCCTCAGGTCTTTCTCTTGTGTAACAGATTAATCGACGTCTCTCTGGTGCAGCATACTTGGCAAGGTAAAACAATAAAGAACTTGTCCCCAAAGCGGAGGCTCAATAAATTGTACTATTGGGGAAGAAAAAAAAACAACAATAACAACAAAATTTTCTCTATTCTTTTAGATTTAGTGGCTCGGGCCTTGCAAATTGAACTGAAAAAAGATAAACTAACAGGAATAAAGGTTTATTTCATGTGCTCAGGGCAGGCCTCACAGAGATCAGATGAAAATCCAAAAAAACACCCAGAGGCTTGTATACCATTTCAATGAGAGATCAGTAAAATGGGGAGAAGAGACAAGTCAAAGAAAAAACATTTCAAGCCTCTAGAGGTGGTAGATTGTGGGGAGGTAAATGCTGGGGACACTAATGGAAGAGAAGGATTATTTTAGTGATTTGCTCATGCAGGGCCTGCTTAGCGCCAATTTTCCATCTTCTTCATGGCTATGAGACTCTCCTGGGAAAGAGGATTTAAATTGTCCGTATTTCTTATAAATTTATGCACATAGTCAGAGAGGGAGAGCTTTGAGGAAGCGTCTTTATGTTCAATTCTCAATGACCTTCAGCTCCAAATAATCCATGTGCTAAAGCGGTTTATTTTGGGGTGGCTTATTCTGATCCCCTCCAGTACACTGCTCTTGTCCCATGGTTACATGACTTGCTTCTCTGCAGGTGACTCTGAAGAAGCCATGATTTGCAAAAAATTATCCAATAATAACCATGAGGAATGCAGGAAAATAAAGATAACTCTGTTTCAGGGCAATTTTTTGGACAGCTGGCTAGTCTTTGTAATATATGACTTTGAGGGTTGTGATTCCATTCCACGGGGACATCACCTTGCCTACTAGAGTGCTGACATGTTTGACTGAGCACCATCACTTTGGTTGATTTGTTGAACAGCTCTGCAGCACCTGCCCTGCGCCAGACACTTCCCAGTGCATTTTATACATAACAAGTGCTTCGTCCTCGTGTCAGCCTGGAGTGAGGGAAATGAGGCACAGAGAGTCTTAGTAACCTGGACAGCTAGCGGGTGGCTGAGTCAGGAAGGAGACCTAGCCATTCTGACTCCTGGGTCCATGCGGCAGCAACTACCCCAAGCCCTCCCATCATGTTCTGAGTGGGTGAAGGTCCAGCGTGGCCCAGATCACAGTGACCAACCCAGGAAGCAAATTAAGTCTGTCCAACCTTAAGCCCAGGCTTCTCCTGGTGCCCTAGCCTGTCCCTCCAGGCTTGCCAGGGGAGGCTGGGGAGGCTGGATGATCTCGCTCTCACCACAGAGTGATGCCCAGCTGGTCAACTTGGGTAAGCAGTGAAGTTCCTTAACCCCCTGAATCTCCAAACCAGGCTTGTTTCAAATACAGAACAAGACATGCTAAAATATTTTTTTAATCTCAAATTTATATTTGCCTGTGTATCCATTTCTCTTTGCTATATCCACCAGCCTTGTTCCACATAGTAATGTGGCCAAGGGCACACAGAAAGCCGAAAGTGAAGGGAGGGGGTTTTCTTTCCACATGAACAAAACCAACAGGAATTGCAGTCTTAAAGTAATAGATGTTAGCATATTCACGCTTAGTAAGTGGAAGATAAAGGTAACAATGAAGCAAGCAATGAGTCAAAAAGGAAAAGAAATTTGTATCTAAATATAGTTATCATATAGATTACGTAAATCTATAGTATCTATTTATGATAAAATATGACATCTAGATATACAATCTCTATATGAAATCTAAATGTAGATTTATATAGCTATTTTGCTAAACAACCACTTTTTCTACTGTAAGTTTGTGTCTGCTGGGATCCTGAGCTCCAGCACAGAGACAGAAGAGGAAGAGGAAGAAGAGAAAAGAAAACAAGACAGGAATTCAGATTCCCAAGTAGCTACCCCATCCCAGAGCCTGCACTAGGCACTGTGTTTCACCATCTCACTGAATCTTCAGGAAACACAGAGAGAGCCGTGACTGTCCATTCTGTGAGTGACACTCAGAGAGGCCGGTGGGCAAAGCTTCCCCAGCAGCCGAGGCACTAGGAAGAGTCTTCACCTAGTTCTCCACATTTCCTGGCCTTCACAGCCACAGCCCTTTGCTGAGTCCTGGCCTCCCCAGCCTCTTTCCTTCTCCCTCTCTCTCCCTTTGGAGGTCTTAGCACAGGTGGCCTCCAGTGGGAATGAGCTGGAGATGCGTCTATTTCCTCCCAGTGGCTTACAACTTCAGGAGAAAGGCATGACTAACCCATCCCTCTGTTGCAGCCTGGGCCTGATGCCCGGTGTGATGTTCTCAGTACGACCCTCGAAATCTGTGAGTGAGGAACTTGATCCCAGATGCTTCAGTGTTAGGATGGAGCAGGGATAAGAGAACTCCAAAAAGAACTCCAAGAAACCCCAGCCTTTTGATTCTTTGTAAGGTCTGTCGTTGTTTAGAGTGGCATTTAGAAGAAACACCAGTCAGGCACCTACCAAGAATAAAAAAGCAATTAAAATGTTTTCTGGGAAATCTCCAGAAAACTCCACAGGAATTTTCATTCCTAACGTAAGCAAAACCTTTCAAAATGCAATTTTCTATGAAGAGGGAGAACCACCAACTAGGGGCCCCCCGCCCCTGCCTGTGCCCAGTGAGTCCATGTTCACTATCAAATTGTTTTTAGTCAAGTGTGGATTATATACAAGAAATCAATTTTGTTGTTGAATTAAGCTGAGACAATAATGGGGTTAATATTGTTATCTCAGCTTAACCCAACCTATACTAACTACTTCAAAGCCTTTTTCAGATTGTTATTCTAATGACTCCCCATGTGCTGCTCTCAAAGTACATTCTGCATCCATGTTTTTAATATTCAACCCTATTCCCTCTAAGTGCCAACTTGTCTGCTTCCAGGTGGCCAGAGGATCACAACATGCCAAGCTTCCTTCTGCATGGGCCCCCACTAAGGCTGTGCATGGGACTTGCCTGTGTCCTGTCCCTCGGGAACACAGGTAGGCCTGGTCAGTTCCAGAAGTATCTGCTCTATATAGGAAATTTGGGTATTCATTGTGCTTTGAGAATCTCAGCAGCCAATGTTTCAACCCTAACCCTAAATGAATCTGATCAAAATGGCCACTGTAAGTCCATTTTGGTTTTTATGTTTTGTTTCCTCCTCCCATTTCTCTCCTTCACTCCCCAAACATCACTCAATGACGCCCTACTTCAGGGGACTGTCCTGAGCCCCAGGTGCTCCACAGGCCCTTCTTTTCTCACCTTCACCCGTTCCTATAAATCCCCACCTCTTTTCTCCCATGGGCTCCATCACCTTGGCCTTCTGTCAGTTCTTCAAAGTAATGTGCCCACTGCAGGCCTTTGGCTATGCTACCCTGCCCATGGAAGGCCCTCTTGGCCAGCTAAATCCTACCCGAACACGATTCATCCTTCAAGTCAGGGCTTAATGCCCCCCAACACACACACACACACACACACACACACTTACACGAAGGCCTCCAGGTCACTGACATGAGATCAGGCTCCTGCTGTCCCCACTCACAGTCCACACTCACAACACTGAGCAGACCCTGTTGCTCCATGGTGTCATCAAGTTCTAGTGTTCTAACAGTTCGTCACTAAGTATTTGATGGCTAATGATTGGACAAATGAGCAGACTACATGTGGGATTTTAAGCAAATCACAATTTCAGATTATAATTTTCTCATCTATAAAATGGGCAATTCAATTTGAATTCTCTCTGATGTTACCTCTGGGTTATAATTTCTCTGTTGAAACATTTTTTACTTTAGTGTCTGGCGTTAAGGGAGAATCCAAGAAAGAAAAGGGAATGACCTTCCTACCTATAACAGGTAAATGGGCAGGGTCTCCTCCTGCGCTCATCATTCTTGGGCAAATTCCATGACCCTCTGTGCCTCCCTTCTCTCTCCATGGCCGGAGACTGAGTCTGCAGCTAACGCTCTGACAGTCACCGTCATCATTCCCATGGGCGGCAGCTGACCCTATGGCTTGTTGGATACTTGGATTCTCTCACAATCTTATGAAATCACCGAGACCGATGTGACATTCCACCAGTGACAGAAGGTTTTATAATGGGAAGCATTGTCATTGGCCATCATCACCTTCGTAATAGTTTCATCTCTCTTTGCCTTTCCTTTGTGATGGTATGAAATTGGCTGTGCAGAGATGACGAATACCTGGCACTGTACGGAACAGAGTCAGGGAGCAATGCTCTCTTCCTGTTTTTTCTTATTTTGACACAGAGTGTCTCTAAGTTGACAGGCTGTCCCTGAACTTCTGATCCTCCTGCCTCGGCATCCAGACTTACTGGGGTTACAGGCGTGAGCCACCAAGCCTGACCTAAATTTTTGATAAATAAGCAAACAATTTTTATATGCTTTTTTTCAGGGGAGAGGCATGAAAGTTACTTTTAATTTTCTAATTTTTTATCTTTAATTAGTTAGAACACTCTCATAATTCAATTACACAAGGTTCAAAGGTATATAAAGGTAAAAAGCTTCCCCAGCCCACTCCTCCCCTTTCCCTAAGGATGCCAGAGGCACCAAATGTGAACAAGTAGGATCATTTTTCATGAATATTAACCCTATTTGAACTTCCAATTTTCTCCTCCTCAAATGAAAACACAGTTCCTGTTCTGTAGATAATCATAAAGGATGAGAGGTGATAAAATACTCAGTGTGAAGAAGCATGAGATGTGTCAGGTACCTTCCGTTGTAAAGATACCACTGTCTGCTTGTGTTTTGGAGGTGCTGGGGATGGAGCCCAGGGTCTCCCACATGCTAACCAAGCACTCCACCACTGAGCTACCCATTCTCCAAGGTTGCTTTTTTATCCAAAAATAGAATAGAATAATGAATTTATATAATCTATCCAGAAATTTATTTGAAAAATGCTTCTGTGTATAACATCTTATTCCATAATTTGTGCTTCAGGGGTATTTAGTTCACACTTCAAATAGTGTTACTAAAATCCACCCAAGGATTTGCAGTTAGAAAAAGGAGTGCTAGGCATAATTTTTTTAAGTAAAAGGAGTCTGTTCAAGAATTATGGTCAGAAAATATAATAATTATGGGGGCATAATTTTAATTTAATATTTATTTTCATATGCATAGTCCATAAGTATGAATTCAAGAAGATGGGATAGACTCATTGAAGCCATTCCATTTATTTCTGAGAGATTATTTTGCAGGAATCATGTATGCTTTATTAGATTCTATTAAATCTAAAATTATTACTATCAAATCAATTAGAATACACCTAAATTTATGGAAGTAAAAACAATGTGAGTAGATTTATTTACTTAAAATAGCAAACTAATAATAAAAGAGAAAGAGAGAAAGAGAGAGAGAGAGAGAGAGAGAGAGAGAGAGAGAGAATTATGGTCAGAAAGACTGAACCAGGCTGACCACGGTGGCAGAAAGGTGTGGGCATCATGCCAGGCAGCAGCCCTCAGTAGCCCTGTACCCTGCACAGAGGCTGCTGCTGCTGGGTGGGTAGCTGGCAGGCCTGGGGGTGCCCCCCCCCGCCAGATCTCAGGGGCTGCTCCAGGGCAGACTGTGCAGGTACAGTGCTACTCAGAGCACCTGAGGAGATAGAGCTGGACTCTTCCAAGCCAGTGAACAAGTTATTTGACAGCTTGACCTGCTTAATAATTTATGTTTGTCTCAAAGTTCCTTTTGTTCTAACATAGCCCCTCTACCTCTGGCAGCCACATTATGGGAAAGGGAATTCATAGCCCCCATGTGCCTCTAACCCTGGAATATCTGGTATTTAACCAAAAAATCTTTGATAACTGTTAAAAAGCCACAATGGTGTAAGCAGCCAAAAGTTGACCTGACCTCAGCTTCAGTAGGATACTTGAAAAGCTGGAGGGCACAGGCTACCTAGCCATCGGTGGATGGATGGATAAGAACTTATGGCCTATACGTAGAATGGAATATGATTCAATTTTGAGAGAAGAAAATCCTTCCTTTTGCAACAACACAGATGAATTCTGAGGACATAGTGTTCCATGGAATAAGCCAGTCACAGCAGGGCACTTACATGAGGACTCTGGAAGAGGGAGACTCTCAGGCACAGAGAGGAGAAAGGTGGTCACCAGGGATGGAGGAGGAAGGACGTGGAGTTTGTCGTTCAACACGTATAAAGTTTCAGATCTACAAGATGAAGGAGTTCTAGAGCTCTGCCGTACAACACAGCGCCTATGGCTAATGATACCATACTGTGCCTGAAAAATGTGGTTGGGGGTAGACTTCATATTAATTGTTCTTATCACACTAAAATGAAATTAAAAAAAAAGCAGGTGGAAGCAGCACGGTCAAGCAGAGGGTTTTATCTTAGCCTCTAGCTGGCTATGGGTTTAACTTTTATGCATCTCAATTTTCTCCCCCTTCAGATGGATAAATTATATGGAGCTACACTTCCAGGATACTATTTTCCTGATAAAAATTTTTATTTCAGTGTCTGGAAACAGAGGCATTAATAAGGAGAAAGATGGGGCTCTCCCAGGAGCAACAGGTAACTAGGCTAACCCTGGCTTCTCTGGAGCACTGGGTACCTCTTTCAGACTCTCTGGGCCTTTGGTTCTTCCATCTATAAAATGGACATAAATCACCCTCTCCATATAAATGTACGTGGAAAATAAGCATCAACTTTTTATTTTTTAGTTGTAGTTGGACACAATACCTTTATTTATTTTTATGTGGTGCTGAGGATCCAACTCGGGGCCTCGAATGTGCTAGGCGAGCGCTCTACCGCTGAGCCACAACCGCAGCCCAGCATTAACGTTTAATTATGGCTGCAGCAAAGACAGCAGCAGGTACAGTGTGGCAGTAACTCCTCTAATGCAAGCTAACTGATCCTCCAGGTCAGTCATTTCCTCAGGAGGCCTTCTCCATCCCCAGCTCAGTGAGCTCAGAAGAGTGCTGACAGCACCCTGCTGTTCCCTGTCATTCCATGTCACCTGTCATTACAGGTGAATCTCCTGCTGCCCAAGCCACAGACAGGAAGCTTCCTGGAGATAGAGACGATTATTTCCAGTTTACCTCATTGTACCCCACACCTAGCACCTTGCTAGGCCCTCCATGAGTATCTGTTGAATAAATGAATGAATGCTTTTGACATTTCAAAATTTCCTTTGATATTTTCTTGGACATCACAAACTTTGCCAAGTAGACAAGCAACCTGATGCTTTGGAGGGACCTCTTCTCTGCAGTTCTAGGAAGTCGATTCTAAGCCCTTTGTTACCATTGCTCAGTTGGTACAGTGAAGGCAAGTTCTTGCTGTGCTCAGAACCTCAGTTTCCTGACGCAGTTAAGGAGTTGGGTAGATTAGACTCTCTGTATTGTAATCATTTTTTATATTTATTAAGATGTAGATTTGCAGGCCACACCCATCCCTGGGAAATTAAGATTTGGAGTGAGGGTGCCTGCAAGAGGACTCTGGACCTGCCTTTCTCAGTTTCCCCCAGGGACCTTATTATACTGCTGAGCCTGAGGCCAGCTACAGCAGGGCTCCAACTTCTCCAGCTCCCTGAGGCTGGGAATGGGGAGTTGCATTTCGGTCATGAAAACTTTCTCCTTCCTAGTGTCTGTCCTTAGAAGAGAAGAGAGAAAGGAAAAGGGGGTGGCATTTCTCGCTAACACCGGTGAGTCTCCCCCCTACCACTTCACACAGATATGGGATGCTGCACATTCTACCACCTCCCTGAACCTCCCCGACAGTAGGGGTAGCAGCATCTCTAATTGTTAGGTGAGCATTTAGTATAATTTGAAGACAAGGCTTGCAGCAATATTAAGAGGAGCATGGAGCACCGTTGCTGCCAGGTCCACTCAGTTTCAAGCAACACTTGGGAGAAGAAGGTTTCCCCTGGCAGTGTCCGTCCACGTGGCTGCACACATTGATACCTGGGGGTTTTCCTTTTTCATACTGATGACCTATGAAACCTGGAGCTCTGAGGAGGGAGCCCAAGCATCAAAATCGTGGACTTTGAAACCAAATCTTCTCCGGTGATGTCAGTGGCCCACCAGGATTTATACCCCTCTTTCACACAAGCACTTATTTCCAAATTCAGAGCCACCTAGACCCCCTGTGATATCCGTGGGCTTCCGGTTACAGGTGACAGGTGTCCCACCAACCCCGAGCCCCTCCAAGGCAGAAGTGAAACAATCCTGAGGGTTTCTTGGGTTTCCTTTGGTCACCATGTTGGTCACCATGTGTGTGGTTGACTGTCGCCTCTTTACTTCCTGGTAGAAACCTCCCCTTGTCTTCAAGCCCCCTGTGCCTAGCACTGGGCACGTGTGCAGCCCCCAGCCAAAGTGAAAGTTCATCTGCCTGCCCTTTAGAAAGGAGAGGCTGTCTCTGTGCGAAGACAGCCGGCGGGCAGCCTTGCCTTTTCACCTCTTCCAGAGGTCCCTGCAAGGTCTGTGGATCTGTCAGCGCTGAACCTGACAGAGCTCGTGAATGGGATGCTGAGCAGAGCTTTAAAAGGTAAGGACTTCTGTCCGCACCCTCTACACCTTCTCTTCTGGACCCGTCTGCCACCTGGGCCAGATACACCCCTCTACTGCGCCTCGGTCTCTCCATGCTAGGGGTGGGGAGAATACAGTGTGCTGTCTAACCCACAAGGAGACTGAAAATAACAGTGAGAGGTAGGAGTCTGCCAGCATTCTGAAAGCAAACTACACCCCAGACACGCTGTATGGGCAGCGGTCATAAACAGAACTCTTATAGCCGTAATCTAGCAATAATTATCCATTGGATAAGTTAATATGATCCAGAATTTCTCTCCTTAAAGCATAATGAGTCCTACTGAGTGCTTACAATATCATTGCAATCAACTTCCTTTCTATGTTCTTTTAACTTTTATTGATAGTATATGCTTAATAAATGGGAATGTATGAATCTACTATAATAAGAATTAGGAGGTAGATGGCTAGAAGTAGGACCTGCTAAAATGAGGCAAAGCATGAAAGCAAAGCCCAGTCTTTACTTCATTATCTATATTACACTTTGTTCAATAAATATTTGCGAAGCACCTGTCATGTACCAGGTGCTCCCTATTCTAAGTATTGGTGGCAAAACAGTGAACAAATCCAGCAAAGATCCCTGTCCTGGAGGACTCATATTCTGGGAGGTGAAGAGGTAAAGTAAGCGGCGACCATGACAAGCAGAGAATGGAGACGCCCTGCAGGGCCAGGGAGCTGAAGAGCCTCATTCAAATACTGAGGTCTGTGTTCATGGCATTCCCTAGGATGGTGCAGTACACACATTACACAACTGTATTAGGTGGCTTTATGCCCGTCCACTTAGTCATTTACTTATCCAACGTTATTTGAGGGCTTATTCCATCCCCATCTCAATGTGTGAAGCTCTAGCCGCAAAGATATGCCCCCCCCACTCATGCTGCTCACATCAGAGCTGCCTTCAATAGAGCTGCCTGGGGACATGTACCATAGCAGGGAGTGATGGATCATCGTGCCAACTCTGGAGAGACTGAAGCAGCAGACAGCAGGACAGGCTGCATGCCGGAGCTCCTGTTAACCCCATCCTGTCCCCTGCAAGGCCCTGCACCAGGCTCTGCAGAGTGGTGCAGAATCAAAAGCTGTGACTGGCACCTTCAGGAGCTCAGCCTCTTCAATGCCTAATCTAACCCGCATAGCCCTACGAGAAGGTGCTCCCACTCCCATTTCGCAGACACAGAAACCCAGGCACACCCCTGCCATTCAGACTGGAATTCAGGTCAGTTTAACCCAAGCCCATGAGCTCACCCAAGGTTTTCCAAACTTGCTGCATGATCAGAAACACCTGGAACATCTATTTAATATGTGGCTCCCAGACCCTTGGCCTGGAGATTCTGGTTCATTTAGTCTTAGTTGTGACTCTGAAAGTACATTTTTACCATAGGCCTTTGGTAATTCTTACCGTCAGAAAACCTCGAGGAACTGAGTGCTTGCATATTCAGACTATTGCAGAACCCATATCCCAAGGAGCTCACAGGACACGGTCAGGGCTTCCCACCTGGTGTATGGAATCAGGCCCTAAGGGATTGTGTCCAGGAACTGAGGCAGAATGGGCCTCATCAGTTCTACTGTCCCTGCCACTATCCTGGTGGGTCACAGTCACACAAATAAAAGTTTACTTCAGGCACTTGTTAAAATTCAGAATCCTAGGCACACCCACCTCCCTAGTTTTCCAGAACGGTGGCAGCACAAATTTCTGCTGTTCAAAGCCACCAAGTTTGTGGGAATTGGTGACAGCAGCTTCAGGGAACTACCATGCTTGGGATTCCTACTCAAAGAGTCGCCAAGGCTTCAGAAAGACAGCAGAGCCAGGGGAAGGCGGACGGCAGCGGGTTGTTTGTTTTTTGTTGTTTTATTATTTGTGTTCACTTTCATCATTGGCTTATTATGCTATTGATTTTACTGTCTGCTTACTCGAGAATAGTGTCTATTTATTATTATGGTCTGTGTTTTCATCTCCATCTCTGGACAGATAGCAAGAAGTTCTCCTTCCTGAGCATCACCTCCTACAGCTCCTTTGCCTTCCACAAGTTTTCAGTGGCCATTTACAACAGTGAGTGCCGCTGGCCCTTCCCGGTGGTGCTCCTGGTGGGGAAGGCCAGCCGGTGTTGGGCCACTGTGTGATGGCTTCTCTTCACAGTTTCTAACCTGAAGACAGTGGACCCGGCCAGATTCCCCACAAGGTACTGCTACTGCTTAAACAACCACACCAACGACTTATCAGGTGGGTGGAGCCGGCTGCAAGACTCAACCGCGTTTCCAATTTCCCTTGTGCCCTTTTAAACATATCCCCCGCCCTTTGTTGTAAGGTAGGAAAATACAGTGAGATCTTTTGTGTTTAAATATATTCACATTCATTGTCCCAGAAAGTTACTTGCTTGGTTTTACTGTAGAGGAATGGCTGTGTGTGCACAAAGGGGCAAAGACAAGGTTCACACAGCACCATCAGGGAACAGCGTGACCATCTGTCATCAGGAAGATGGGCTATGTGTGATCAAGCTTTGGAAAACAGCCACAGACAACCCACAGATGAGTGGGTGTGGCCAGATGTTTCCTCTGCATCGAAAAATGTCCCAGAAACTTTGAGTTAGAATAAGAAGGTGGCAGGGGCTGGGAATGTAGTTCCCTGGTAGGGCACTTGCCTTGCCTATGTGAAGCCCTGTGTTTGCTCCCTGGCACTCCAAGAAACAAAAAGAAGAGAAAAGGGAAAAAAATTACAAAGTGACACATAGAATACACTATTATTGATGAAAACATTGTACGTATCTGGACACCAGATCAGCAATTTCTGGAGTCTGTGGTTTGGAGTAGAGACTGCTATTAAATGGAGACTTGTTTTATCTTGATTTTTTTTTCATTAAGAGTGTATCCATGATCCTTATATTTACAGAATTTTGAAAAATAGAAGTAAAATTATTCCCACTACTTCATGCATTCAACAAATTCTTTATTGAGCACATACTATGACCCAGGCACTTTTGCAGGTGTTCAGGACCCCAAAGTAGACACAGCCCTGCTCTCCAGAGCTAAGAGGCGGGGACAGAGAGTAAGTGAATAATTTGGAAATGCACAGGACTGACTGTCTGACCATGAGGACAAAGAAGCAGGGGAAGGGCAAGAGAGCCATGGGGCAGAGCTGCTGCTGTGTGCAGGGTAGCAGGAGAATCTCCAAGGAAACAAGGGCCGATGGATGTTCAGGTGGTGGAGGGCAAAGGTCCAGTGTGTCTGGAGCAGGTGATCCAGGTCAAGAGTCATAGGGAATGAATCAATAGGCGAGGGTGGGGTGCAGAGGATGCTGCAGGTCGAGTGGGAGTTTATAGCCTGCTCAAGGATTTCCAAGTTTCCCTCTGAATATAAAGGAAGCTGTAGTCTTGAACAGAGCAGCAGCAAGTGGGAACTGCACCATAAGGAATTTGTCTGCTGAAGAAGAGATGGTGAAGGAATCAAGGACAGAAAGCTGCTAAAACCTTCTCTCCTTTCCCATTTAACCGAATATAAAATGCTTTCCATGGAATGACAAACTCTGGCAGGCATTAGCACTGGCTGTGCGATCTGTGAATATGAGCATTTCCTTAATGGTGGTTGGACTTTTGGGTGGATTTTAGGTTGTTCCCAATATAAACCATCCTGCACTGAACATCTCTGTGTATAAAGTTTCTCCCTGTTTCAGATTATTTTAGGAACGCAGACTCCCCAAAGTGGAATTTCTAAACCAACACTGAAAGTTTTAAAGATAATAATTATTAAGATTTACTATAATATCAGTACTCTGTGCCAGACCCTGCACAGAGTACTTAATATGTCTTATCTTATTAAACTCACCCTGCAAATTTCAAGAAACTACATAGAATAATGGGTTTCATTGTGGCATATTGGTACCTGCAAATAACATCCTTTGATGATATCCACCTACCCTACCCTGATACCGAAACTCAGTCCGTGTCTCCATTGCTGATCCAATAGTGAGGACAAGGTCTGGGAAAAAGGAAACAGTTCAGTGATTTGCTAACAAAGGAGAAACATCGGGCACTCCTGTCCCAGAGCTGTGATTCCCATTGTCAGGACACCCCGGGCTTTTAAAAGAGGAAAACAAGGGCCCGGGTCCACAAGTTATCAGCAGATATAATTGATCAGTGTCCATCAGGTGTCCACGGGGGAGCCCTTGCTCCTGGTCCCGGGATGGGGGCTTCTTTACTCTTGTGGGCAGGGACACTCTTCCATGCAGTGGGGGACATGATAGATGAGCCTGGATGGACAAGTGTTAGTTTGCTTTCACCCTGTGTTAGGGAAGGAAAGCAAAAACTGGCGCGAGTTTTAAAATAAGCCAGGTGGAGCAGCAAGGTGTGTATCGGAGCCCCATTAGTTGGTGCTTGCTGTTATTTCCTGAGCTACTGGAGCCCTGTTCTGGAAGTCATTGCCTGTGACTACCCCTTGAAGTGCTTCTCCTGTGTTTTCTTCTAGCAGTTTCCAAGTTTGGGGTCTTATGTCACCTTTCCTCTTCCGTGATAGTCTTCCTGGAGCTCTCATGTTTTAGTTCCCTCCTGGACCCCACAGTTAGGAAAAATGTGGCACTTGTCACTCTGAGTTGTCTTATGATCTCCTGTTACATCCATTTTCCTGCAAATGATCTGGTTTCTTCTCTATGGCTGAGAACGCACCACTGAGTATATAGACACCACATTTTCTTTATCCATTCGTCCATTGACAGTGTCCATGTTCCTTCTGCAACTTGGCTGCTGTGAACTGTGTTGCAATGGCTGTGGGAATGCAGTTATAGAGAGTCTGGGACTTTAATTCCTTCAGGTATGTGCTGAGGAGTAGCTGGATCATAGGATGGTTTTATTTTTAGTTTTCTGGGGAACCTCCATACTGATTTCTGTAGTAGCTGAACTAACTACACCTTGCTCCAGCAGTGTATATGGGTCCCTTTCCCCCATGTCCTTGCCAGCATGTGCATCGTTTATTGTATCTTGATGACAGCTCTTCTGACAGTTGAGATGGCATCTCAATGTAATTTTGATATGCATTTCCCTGATGGCTAAAGATGTAGAACTTTTTTTTCATATAATTATTGGCCATTTGTATTTCTTTTTTTGAGAAGTCTTTGCTCAGTTTGTTTGCCTACTTATATTCATTGGGTTGTTTGTTTTATTTTGTTTTTTGGTGTGAGGCTTTCTGAGTTCTTTGTGTATTTTGGATGTGAGTCCCCCGATCAGAAGAAGAACTGGCAAAGATTTTTCCCATTCTGCAGGGTCTCTCTTCACTGTGTGGTGCTGTGCAGAAGTTTTTAAATCCGATGCTGCCCCATTAGTTGGTGCTTGCTGTTATTTCCTGAGCTACTGGAGCCCTGTTCTGGAAGTCATTGCCTGTGACTACCCCTTGAAGTGCTTCTCCTGTGTTTTCTTCTAGCAGTTTCCAAGTTTGGGGTCTTATGTTTAGGTCTTCAGTCCATATTTAGTTGACTTTTGTGCAGTGAGAGATAGGATTTAATTTTAGTCACCTCCACATGGATGACCAGTGTCTAGCACTATTTGTTGAAGAGGCTATCTCCTTCCAATGACTTTGGCCCCTTTGTCAGGATTCAGATGGCTGTAGCTGCCTGGGTTCGTCCTGTGTCTTCTGTTCCATTCCACTGGTCAATGTGCCTGTTTCTGGGGCAGTGCCATGCTGCTTTTGTTACTGTAGTGTATTTGAAATCAGGCATTGTGATGTCTCTAGCATTGCTCTTTTGGTTCAAGGTTGTTTTGAATCTTTGGGATCTAACAAAATACATTTGAGAGGAAGAAAGTTCTTCATAATCATGTCTTTCTTACCATCTCATTAGCCTTGCAATTAAGGTTTATACTGGGTGAATCTTTATCCTGATGTGTGAAAGAAAGAAAGAAAATTTGAAGTCACACCTGCCTAGAGACAGTTTTAATTGTACTTCATGAACCAAAGCATACTTCCATAAACTTGAAATAATTATTTGAAAATAATTGATTGCTGTCTACTGATAAAATAGCATGTTGTGTTGCTGCTGTGTAAGCCACAGCGATTTCCCCAGGGTGTGAAAAGGAGCAATGAGCCTGACACTTCTCCCCCTCAGACAGCTGCCGTGAGGGCCTGTGCTCCTGGGCCAACACTGTGCCGTTGCTCAAAGCCTTCGGGGGGATGTCTCTCTGGATAATCTTCAGATTGGATCATTTTCTTTTTAGTATTCTCAACTCTAACATAGAGCCCTCCTTTGAAGGTAGATTCACATATTCTCTCTTTTCCCCCTCATATGAAATAGTTTAGATTTTCAACATACTATGATGTCAAGATGTCATGCAACGTGGACAAATGTAACCAAGAAACCAGGAGTAGCTGAAAGCACAACATCCGTAGGTGGTCACTATTAACATTCTGATGGACTCTCTCTAAGGCTACCTAATCTATCTGCCTAACCACCTTCTACCAGTCATCTAACATGCTTATGCATTCCAAATACCTACCCATCTATCAAGCCATTCCACCCTATATATAGGAACCCACTCTCTGCATTATTTAGAATACAGGCTGGGCTACTACAACAAATGGCCCCCAAATAGGGTGGCATAAAGAAGCAATAGAGAATTGCCTTCATGCATGACCATGTGAGTGGGCATGCCAGAGCTGCACTGGTCATTTGATGATTGTGGCCCAGGTCCTTCTAGCTTGTTGTTCTGCCTCCCAAATGATACTGTCCTTGTCAAAGTGCAAGGTGGCTGTGGCTACCCCACCCTCCAGTTAAAAGGATGGGGAGAGATGTGTTGGAAGGCAGTACTATTTGTGCATAGCATAGACATGTTTTAAATTTCCTCTCTCTCACTTTATATTGCCCAGAATTTAGTGCCATGACCACACCCACCTGCAAAGCAAGTTTGAAAGTGTAGTCATTACACTAACCCAGTATTTCTCCAGCTGAAATTGGATGTTCTCCTACTAAAAGAATTTGGGAGAGGATTTCTTTAAAACAACTCCATTTTCAAGATGTATGTGTTCCTCACCTTGTATGAATTCATGGTATTCATGGAAAGAAGTTACATAATTTACTTAATTTATCTCCTCTTGATATAAACTGCTGATTCCTGATATTTTTACAATTTTAAGCAATGCCATAACGCACCTGGGTAGACTCGCTGGACTATTTGCCCAATTATCCCTGTAGGAGATAGCCCTTGAAACCGAGTTGTTGGCTGACAGGGAAACAATTTTGTGGTGATCTAAATTGCTGAAATTTCTTCTAGAAATCGAGCATAAGTTTACACTCTTATCTACAATATTTCAATGCATAATTTTTCCAAACCCATGCCACCTTGAGTATTAAGAAACAGTCTTAAATGATTACCAATTGGATAGATAAAAAGGATTTTTACCTACCTCCTATTTATACATGAATGAGGTCAGAAATAATTTCTCTGTGAGCATTTTTAGTAAATTAGATAATAAAATTTTCATTAAAACAAAGAAGATTTTGGAAGTACTAATAACAGTTTCTCCTCCAAGCTGCTAATAGAGAGTGGAAGGGATTCTAAAGGGGAAGTTGGCTGAGGAGTTGAGTAAGAGGCTGTATGAATGAAGGTGGGAATACAGGGAAGAGGGGAAGCTCTGGCCCAAGGCAGACCTCAGCTAAAATTCAGGCTTTGCCACATACTGTCAGATCTTGGGAAATCTCATCTTCCCTCTGAGCCTTGGGAAGAACATGGCCCCATCATTGGTGTCTGGCTCCAGAGCCGTGCACACAGCTTCTGTGCATTATTCTTAGTGCATCCCAACCTTGCACATCACTGTCCTCTTTCTGAGTCTGTTTCACTCTAACTTCAGCTTTTTCTGTATGTTTTACAAAACTCTTCAGTACCTAGCAGGTGCTTGACACACTGCAAAGACTCAATGAGCATTTATTAAATAAATGAATTGATAAACAAAGAAGAATTTTGAGAAATAGATGGAGTAAGTAATGAGATACTTAGCCTTCTTTAGTTTCTGCATAGATGTAGAAAGGAGGATGCCCAGGTTTACCAACTTGCTGCATGGACAGGTGTCTACATCTGCATAGGTTCATTACCACCTTTTGCTCCAGGAAACTAAGCATGTGGATGTAGTAGAATATGTCCTGGCTCTGGCTCCCACATAGGGATGCCCACTTCCTCTTGGTGCACAAACAAACCATGGATTGTCATGTGACATTTTCTTGAATATATGAGTTTTGTGTTTTCTAGTCAACTTGCTCCTGTCCAAACTCATAATCCTATTACTTAGTGAAAACACTTTTGTGCAAGGTTGGGTAGGAAATCATGCTTCACCCAAGAAACTTCCTCTAGAAAATCACTGTCTGAAGCTCCTATAGCAGGACTTTCTCATTTAAAGTGCCAACATGTTGGGTCCTGGAAAGCTATGAATGAATGGAGGTGGCAGCTGTTTAACAAGGAGCATGGTAAGAAGTTTTATTGACCAATGGTGCCAAATGCCAACCAATGCTCCTGTCCAAATCTTGCCCAGACAAAAAGTTCTCAATGATTCTATTACCTGGATTATTGTGAAAATCTCCCAGTCTACCCCCATCTTCCCTCTTAGCCAAGTGGACAGAAGGAGAGGCTCTTTATAAAGGATACTTATAAAGCACTTCATCTCTGTTGACAACCTGGGGTTTGTAACCCCACCACTAAGTTTGATATTGAATATTCAAATTCTAAAATTATGGAAATCTGCACTACATATCTATAGGTCTGCTTCACATCAGAAGGATTGGATACTCTGAAACAATTAGATGAAATAATGAGGGAAAACCCAGAAAACCATTATTCTATGATGTAGCCTTTCATATCTCTTTGCTGCTAGCAGAGAAACGGGTGGAAAGAGGGCAATGGAAGGAGAAAGGGGATTATAACAAAATTTTAACAAAGTTTTCTGCTTGTATGTAATTGACCCTTTATGGATTTCTTCATGATTAGTAATTTCTCTCTCTATGATTATTAATATTACTTAGTACATTGAATAAATCAAACTTGTAAAATCTATTCTGAAAAATCCAAATACACTCTATTTTCCCCTAAATCTCTGAATGATAAATTTAAGCCTCCTAAACCCATTTTGCAGATTTCACAGCCCTCCTTGTGGACATCATTGGAAATTCTACCAGCTACCTCACTGAGATCTTTAAGTCAACCTCCATCCTCTCAGGTGGGTTTATTTGATGGTTCCTGGCAAGCACAAGGTTGGCACCCATCCCTGGGGCATAACCAGGCCTCTCAGGTCTCCCGTGCTCCCCTGCCATGGGTCGGGCTGCTGTGAACCTTCATGTGAGCCTCACTGAGATCATCCTCACGTTCCAATTTCTGATACCAGCACTGGGCAGCTCCTTCTTCAATCAGAGCTGTTCTTGGGGCCCAGAAATTGGAAAACAAATTCAAGGCTCAAAGTTAGGAGAATCTCGGCAGATTCCAGAAAACAGCTTCTGGTTGACATCTGTCCTCCACTTTCAAAGATGAGAAAAAGCTGAGACCCAAGGAGGTTGAATATCTTGCTTAATGTTGATGCCAGAATTCAGATTTAGATCCACATGGAGCCTAAGTCCATGTTTTAAAAGCAATTAAGAAATACATGCCTCATTTATGAGGTGGCTTCATGAATCCCCCAAGCAAATCACACTCCACTGGAATCCACTTTGAAAGGCACAGATCTGGATGTCAGCCCAGCAGCTGGTCTCAGCAGCCTGGTGATATGGTGATCTACGGGGCAGCTACAGCTGTGCAGGCAAGAGGGAGGGAAAAGGGGAAATCTCAGTAGATGTCATTAGGTGCCAGCGGCTCTCCCAGCACCTTCTAGATCCCCTCTCACTGGATTCTCACTACAACCTCATGGGGTAGCTACTGCGTTTAGCCCCACTTTATATACAAGGAAACTGTGCTGTGGCATAGAGAGGCTGAGCAGTTTACCTAGGATCACTCTATGGAGACAGAATTCTACCCAGGCAATCTGGCTCTTGACCTGTGTTTTGGTCACTATGCTGTTGCACATGATGCTAGTAACACATCAACACAGCTGTAGTCCTCACCCTGGCTAAGGACAAGCCTCCTCTCTCTGCCAGGCACCATAGTCAGGACTTCACACATCACCTCGTTGGGTCTTCACAACAATCCTCTAAGCAGCATGCAACCACATGTCCTCTGTCTCTTAAGCAGCATCCCCAGGAACAAGTATACTTAGGAATTCAGAAGTTTTCAGATTTTGAAGGTCTAATGGAGAGTCTACACCATACTGATACATAATACCTCTATCCAGGAAAGCCTGTGGTGATCAAACACATCACTATTCATTCAGCAAAATGTTTGACCCTTGCACTAAGTGGAATAGGTAAAGACTATACAATCTCACTTTTGTCAAGTCAGGTTTTAACCATCAAGGTCATACAAAACTTTCCACCTTACGAGATCTGGGGATTGGGGAATTACAAAAAACAAGATTATGGAATTTGAATTTTTTCCCTTGTAAAGGTGAGTGAACTGAGTCCTGGAGAAGTCAAGAAGTTCAGTCATTTGTAGAGTGCATAGCTAGTAAGTGGCCGAGTTGATACTGTAGCCCTGGAAATTGACCCCCTGCCACCCAACTGTGCTCTTAGCCACTACATTGTACTGTACCATCTCCTGCCTCCTCAGCCCCACCAAACAAACAAACAAAAGTAAATCAGAAAATCAGAGCTGCCTTATAAGGAGTTAGTTTTACTCCCCTATCTTGTCCTGAGCTAGGTACTTCCAGTTCAAATTTTATTTCAACCAGAAGTACAGCTGCAGACCCCTTGCTGACCTGTCCTGTGCTGGTTCATTTTACAGTGAGTCAGACCAATGAATCTGACTGCCTCTTCATCTGCGTCATGGCCGGAGAGTCAGGTGAGCCGAGGTGCCCTTGCCAGCTCTCTGGACTGGGCAATAAGCACAGGTCTCCAGGGGACCAGCCCACGATTTCCTCCTGTGGGTGTGACCTTTGCAGGGCGGAATCTCTCTGACTTCTGGGAGATGGTGGAGAAATCCCCTGTGATCAACTACACGTTTACCAGCAGCCTCTCTGGAGTTCTGGGTGAGTACACCCGCAAATGCCTACCGTGGAGAACAATGCAGTCCTGGGGCATTTTATTTAGCTCCTGTGTTAAAAATCAGAGGATTTCACCACTGAAAATAATTTTCTGGAATATGTTGCAAAAGACTTTCTGGCAGCTGTGGATTCTTCTTCCCACGGCAAAAAGCAACCAGAGCTGAGTGGCAGCTGTACCTATTCCCCTTTAGGAGTGGACTGTTCTCCCATTTCCCAGAGTTCTCTCTGCCCTCTATTGCCTTGCACAAGTTTTCTTACATTAACTATTTGGCTTTTATAGATGTTTTAGTTTGGGGCCCAGTCCTAGAGACATTGCCACTCTCTAATGCACATCCTCCAGCCACCCATCCTCTGCACCCCCACGTGACCACCTTCCTGCCCATTCCCTGTCACCAGGTGGCACTTTTGGAACCGGTTTAAGTCTCCTCTCTCCCCTCCATGTAACTGGCATTGCTAGCTGAATGAAGTGCCTGAAACCTCCCCAGGCCTCTGAGATTCCCTGCTGTTGCTTGAGAATCTGGGCTCAAGTCCTCGTCGTCTACCTTCGAACTGGAAGAGCCTCTGAACAAGTGCTCCTTGTCATATCCCCTGTGTCTCTAAATATCCATTCACTGCCAAGGGCAATGGTCTTCCAACACAACGTGGGTGAGGTCCCCTCGATACTCAGAACTCCAGTCAGCCCCAGAGGGTCCAAGTCCTTAGCCTGGAGAAGCATCCTCTGCCCTCATGCCCACCCTCGTCTCCTCCTCCCTTTCCCATAAGTCCTCTGCTACCACCCATTGGAACCCCTGCCCTTCTTGCAGGCGGCGAGCAGCTCATGCCTTCTGTGCCTTTGGCTCAGGCTGCGATCTGTCACAGCTCCTCCCTATTTCACCATGCTGTAGACCCTGTGTGCCTGTCAACTGCCAGCACTTGCCTCCTCTTGCCCAAGGATCCCCAGTCAAAATCAGTCTTCTGCATCCTGTGGCCCTAGAACACCATTCTGCACATCTTCTGGACTGATACACCAGGTGCCATCACGGTGGCATTGACAGGTGTGCCTCCTCCATGGTGACACTCCAGGGCAGAGAGAGTCTCCTTTGTCTGCCTTCCCCCTCTATTCCTCGCAGAGATGCTTGCACATAGCAGGTCCTTCATCAGTGTCTCGCGGAGTCAAATGAAGGACCCAGCAATTCAGTTCCCCAATTCTATTTCAGTGGGTTACTGTGACTTGTGTTTATCATGGGGCATCTCTTGATTATCCTGTGGAGGGGCTTCATTTGTTAATGGGACAAAGACACTTGGTAGAAGTTAAAATGGACATTTAGTGAGTTGCCTTTACCCACCCAATTCTGAGGACAGATCAGAGGATTGAGTGAATCTCATTTATTCAGTCTTTCCATGACCTTCCCACCCCCAATCTCAATGATGTCTCCCCTTTGGTGTTACTTTAAGGACATGTGCCCAGGAAGAAGGAACATACTTACAACTGGACACTAAGGTTGATGTGCCTGGTGGCTGTTGGTCTGTCCAGGTGATAGTTTGGCTGGGGTGCACTTAGCCCATGTCCAACATGCAACAAGGCTTAGGCTGGGTTGCCTGTGGGGTGTCTGTGGGCCCTGAGCCAAGGACATGAGACTGCAGGCGTAACTCCTGCTGTTGGGTCAGTTGTTCCCTACACACAGCTGCCTGCCAAAGGGACAAGTGGGGACCAAAATCCAACACGAGTCTTTGTCCACCCAGAGCAGGTGACTCTACAGGCCAGTGGGAGTCACTGGCCTATATGCCCATCCCAGGCCATATGCCCACTTGCACCAGCAAGCCTTCCTAGGGAGGTCAGGTGAAATTAACACCACAGGCTCTTTCACCTTTTCCTCATGGGACAAACAGAAGCACGGAGTAAATTTCTCTCCAAAATCTGCCTTTTGGGGGGCTCATTTTTCTATTAAAGTCTATCTTTTGGAGGGCTCATTTTTCCAGCTATTTCTCCCTGAAAGCCCCTGATTTTCCCAAATTCCACCTCTGGTTCCTAGTTATACGCACAGAGCATGTCAAGGAGACCAATTCCTCATCCAGGACAAGTCCTGGAGCCACGGGGTAACTGAGGACACTGAACAGATTTGGCATCTGATCAAGAGACAGGTTAAATGTCAAGACCTTTGTGGTCTGAGGCGTGTGCACTGCAGTGATTCATCATTCAGCTTTTTTGGAGACTGACCTTTCACGTGGTACTGTTGGGAATGAGTTTGAGATCTTTATTCTTTCTACATATCTGCTATCTGATGATCTTTCAGTGATTCAGCAATTCTTTGTGTCCAAAGTATCAAAGTTATCAAAGCTGCCATTGACCTTCTTCCCAAAGGTGCTGCTGCTACCAGGGAAACAGCTGGGATTTCAAAGCCCACAACCCAAAGCCAGCAAGCCCTACCAAGGACAGGCCCCCCGCGCTGGGCCCACAGCACACACCTGGCTTCTGCCCTGAGCGCCTCCCCGCCCAGGGAGACAACTGCTCCTTCAGAGGGAGAGGCAACAGGGAGCACAGGCAGGCTTCCTGGGCCTCCTGCAGGGACCACGGCCACAGCCAGCAGGGCCTCTGCCACCCATCCAGGCTCAGGTAAGATGTGATCTCACCCTGTGCTCTGCTTTGCTGAGTCTCCGTCCGGGTCCCTCCAGGCTCACAGGAATGAGCCACACCTTTGTCCCAGTCTGCCCCCTGACACCAGGCTCCAGCTTACTTTAAATAAGAGATGTCTATGAGCCAGTGGAGGGCCCATGAGGACAAGCAGAGGCAGCCATGTCAGTGGCCCAGTGGACCACTAACATGGACGCTTCTACAAGAAGTTGCGAAAAAATTCCACGAGTTTCCTGACACCCTTCACCCAGCCTCCCCAGGGCCATGTCTCCCGCGCTCGTGGCTCACTGTGGCACAGCGTTATCACTTCAGCCCAGCACCTAGTGCTCTCTCTGGCAAGTCACAGAAAGTGAAACGAGTCAGCATCTTATGCCATGGTGGGTCAATCTGCCACTGGCTGCACAACACGTTAGTGACCGCACAGCAGCATGGAAAGCTGCTCCCAGGGGCTCGCCAGGACCCTGCCCTCCCCACCTATGGAGCACACAGTCAGCAGTGTTGTCACCGGCCACTCAAAGTGCCTGCTTCCCCATCATGTCCTACTTGGAAATAATTCCAAGCTGAGTCTTCTCTTTCATTAAGAGTCACTGTTGTCTGTCCACCAATGGCCCGAGCCCTCAGCATCCACTCACTCCCTCATCAAAACACGCATCTGCTTCCAGACATAGGTCAAGTGTTGACAGAGGCTCTACTGGTGTTCCTGCTCCTCCCTGAGATCCCAGGCCGGGGAGGGAGACACGGGCAGGGAAATGACAGTCACCAGGCCAGTGAGGGTGTGCCACCACCCCGCACAGCAGGAGACACGGGCTGCCCAGGGAGGTGGAAGGACAGGTGGCAGGCAGATAAGGAAACAGGGAGGACTGGAGGTGGAGAGGAGAAGGAACCAACCCCACCAACTAGATAGTGTCTAGATTTACTGTAAACGGTTCATGCAATACCTGGCATCATCATGACAATGACTCCAAATTAGAAGTGTTTCCAGTATAATATGAAAAATTTTGGTTCTAGAGGCAAGAAAAGTCATAATCCTTAAAGAAAACGTGCTGGCTTTATATAAGAAAAACTACAAACTTTAATGAAAGTAATAAAGAGATATTTAAATACATGGAGGGATGTCCCATATTCCAGGTGGAAATCTGAATATTTCAAAGATGGTATCTGTTCCCAACTTAACTCATAGATGTCAAATTCTTTAATAAGATTAGTTTTGTATAACTGGAAAGAAAAATCTTGAATTTTTACCATAGGAATGAGCATATGAGAACATCTAACAATTTTTTAAAAGGTCGGTTAGGGAAGATTTGTATGAACAAATCTAATAATGATCCTGTGATGTTGTGGACAGGAATTATGACCACGATTGTTATTGTTATTATTATTCTCATCCCCATAATAAAGATAAGGCTAAAGAGTTAAGGAAGTTACCCCAATTCACAGCCTGGAGGAGGCAGGGGCTCAACCTTGCCTCCAGGTCTCTTCCCCTCAAGTCCTTCAGTCTCTCACCAGGTCACAGGATGAGAAATAAGCTCCTTAAACTTGAGACAGCCACTGACCCTCAAACACACCCTTGCTGGCTGAGTGCCCAGGGACCTGGAGGAGTTCTCTTTATCTTCTGCTTGGGCAAACAAAGTTCCCTCTGGTCCATGGGCTTCAGCGCAGGGTGCAGGACTCCTAGAATGTCCATGTTATGCCCACGCCCTGTGTTTGCCCTCTGATAGCAACCCCATGCCTCTGCAATTTTATATAAATCAAAGAGGTCGAATGCAGCCATCTCCTGTGACAGTCACTTTAAATGTGCAGCTACCAGGACAGTGGCTGGAACACAATGGGTGACAACCAACAGACAGACCTGGGCTTCCACGCTCTCCACACCCAGGGCTCATACCAAGGATGAGACAACACCTGGGGGTCCCCCCTGGGAGACACCCTCCTCCACACCCACATCTGCCGAAGCTGCAGGGGCCACCGACACAGAGAGCCTCCCGGGTCCTACTGGGGCAATGTCCACACCCAGCAGCCCAGCCCAGCCCAGCTCCACCTCAGGTAAGAGAGAGACTCACTCCACCCCTCCCCTTTCCAGTGACACTCAGCATTGTCTGTCTTGAAAACCTTTTTAAATTTTTGAACTATAATACATAGAGAAAAAGTCAAACCCAAGGGAGCAATACTTGGTTTGACCATGAGGCCGACTCTTCTTTCTCCTTCTTCTCCTTACCCCACCCTTTCCTTCTCATCTTTGAATGAATGAATGAATGCTCCCTCTTCATGGGGATCCCCCTCTCCTCTCTCTTTTATGTAAACTCACTTTCTATTTTTTTTCTTGTTTCACTACTAAACAAGTAACCACTAGAAATTGACACTGTTCACTCAGGACAGGGATGAACTGACTTTTTGGCATAATATGATCATTATTACATTAATTACTTATATATCATGTATATGCAATGTAATGTAACATGCCTATTAATTGCATATGTAAATGTATGCATTAATGTATAATCATGTAATGAGGAACACTTGAACTCTAAAATGCAGGAGAAACATTGTCAAGTGTGACAGTGTAGTGTAGATGTGTAATAAGTAGACACAGAGAATAGAAAGCAAAACTAAAACTAAAAAGAAATTCACAACTTGTTAACCTTGAGCCTAACTTTAGTGTTCCCAGATTATAGCTGGGAAGGAGAGTCCCTCTGATTTCTGTTTCCTTCACTCCAGTTTCATGAATTTTCCATTCTTTATACTCCTATAGTCAGACAAAAAGTAATTCCCTTAAAGATAACTGCCTCTGCTGCTTGCAGCACGGCTGAGAGCCCCCCCCCCCCAGCTCCCACAGTCAGTGGATCATAACACACATGGAGGCTATGATCCCGGGGTCCATCAGCTTGACTTTCCTCCCTCTGGGCTCTGCCTCCTGGGGGGCTGTGAAGGCTCCTGTGAAGTGCAACAGCCACTCAGTCAGTTTGTAAAACTACTGAATTTGTGAAGGAATGCAGGAAGAGGAGTAATGAATTTTCAATATCTCAACTTCAAGCTCAAAATCACAATTGCACTCACAGGTTGAGAGATGCCCTTTCAATGGCTTTAATCTTATGACCACCTGACACCAGGGCACCATCTTAGTCGGTTCAAGCATTGTGCTATTTCAGGGGAAATTGGAAGCTGACACACTCTGGTCTAGTCAGCTGGACGTGGTGCTGTGGAGCTCTGTGCTAGGCTCTCAGCTTCAGACGGCCTGGGCTGGAGTGGACCTCACACTCACACTGTGTCCTGGCACCTTCCTTCACCCATCTGAGTCCTTGTTCCCCACTGATGAAATGGGAGCTGTAAGAGCTGTTGTGTTGGTTCAATTAAGTAATATCTGCAGGGTGTTCAGTTCAGTGAATGTCACCTGGGAAGCACTCAGTGGATGCCACTGTTCTGCCTGAGCCCTCCTGCAGCAGGGCACTGAGGGCAGCTATAGGAGACACAAGCCCTCCAGAGGGGAATATGTGTTTGTGTTTGCTTCTGCCCCAGGTCCACTTTACTCCAATTCTCCACGATTCTGCAACCAGTCAGTCACACTGCAAGCAGCCATCGTATGTGGTATAGCTAAGACTAATCTAGAACTACATAGAAGCACATCCAGGCAGCTAACAGACACCCTCTGTGTTAGGGGTTACAGTCTGATGCCTACACAAAATCAGGAGCAGATTCTCACCCACCTTAGAAACTGGCAGGATGGCCCTGTAGAGTTGGGGCTCCTTCCCGCAATCATCTGTGTGTGAATGGATCACAGCACTCATCTCTGGCATGAACACAGTCCTGTGGAATCCCACCCTGAAGTGTTCTGTCCTTGCCAAGGAGCATGACACAGCAGAGTAGCTGTGCCACTCTGTGGTAAGAGCTGGGCTCCGCGTCTGCCTGCTTCATAGCCTCATCTCCCCTCCACCTCCTCCCTCTGGATCAGCCACAGAGAACTGCTTGCTACCCACTCCTGGAGGTCTTTGCACAAGCTCCCTACTCTACCGGGGAAGCCTGTGCTTTCATTAGCCTTGTACCCGTGGTCTTGGTCCACGTCACCTGCCCCAGCTGAACTGGGTGCCCGCTGACTGTGCTGGAACCTCCCCCTTCTTTCCCCTTCATGCATGAGTGAAATTTCCTGTTGCATCTTCCTTTTGCCTCAGAAGGAGGCTGCTGTGCTTCTTGTGCCAGAGGCCAGCTCCAGGCAGCAAGAACCAGGTCCTGTAGCAGTCCTTAAACCAAGGACATGATGAAAAGAACTGTTGAACTGAGCCCATGCTCCACCATGACAATGATTGACAGGCAGTTTATTGGGGTGCGGATGGAGTACGCCAAGGCGCAGGTGAATGAGAAGCGTACCATTTCCTGTTTGCCCAGAGCTCCCACGCTTGCACACTTCCTGTTCAACACCATCATTCCCCAAGCAGTGTCACCTGATCTTACCACTATTAACTTGTTCCCAAGGGCTTCCATCACACGGTACCACAGTTACTGGCAGCACTTGCCTGTTCCCTTGTAATTATCTGGAGCACCGCCATTGAGGGTTCCATTTCTTGACTCACTTCTGCAGCCTCAACATCCTGCTTGGTACCTGGCTTAATAACCAGTGTTGGTTGGATAGGGCAGGACTGGTGGCATGGGGCATCTTCTCCAAATCAGGTCCCCTTGAAAAGATGCAGGCTCACCCTCTCTCCTCTCATCCCAGGAACAGTCACCCCTGGCACACAGACGCCAAGGCCAACCAAGGCACCAGCCCCCAAAGACCCACAGACAGGTGAGAACACACAGGTGGGAAAAGAAACCCGGTACCACGGCGGGGAAGAACTGCATGGGGCAGAACCCCAGGGATAGGGTGCCAGTACTCAGAGGATGCTGGTTATTGTACTTCACTGGTTCTCACAGGAAAGAGGCAGGAGAACTGGTTTGTAAGTCTTGCGTGCTGCTAAGTTGCCAGGTGATCCTGAATAAATCACTTCCCCTTGGCTATGATTTTCTGTGGGTTTCCAGAACTCTTTATCCTGAAGGGACTTTGATTCTCTGGTTGTGGTATAACCCAAGGCAACTTCGTTTTCATTTTTGGAAGACTATTCTTGCCCCTTGCAGGTGATGTTCCTGCAGAGTGGCCATTTGCTCCTGGAGAAGAACCAGCCCTAATCCCAGTACCCCATCAAGTCTCAAGTGAGTAGCAGCACCCCCTGATTGCTAGGCTTGTGTTTCTTTCAGACAGGGTTGTGAAGTATAATAAAAGGAGGTTTGTTGGATAAATTTAGACCTAGAGTGCTGGCATTCAAACCCAAGCTCAACTTCCAGGATTCAGTTTCCTCCACTATATAGCATAAAAAAAGTTCCAATTATTGTGTCTGGTTTTTCTTTCCTACAAGATTTTGCATTGAGATAATGTGTGTGACAGTGTATTGGAACCCTAGAGTGCTGAGTGACTTAGGTTAGTTAACAGTCTTTGAGGGAATATCAAAGGTACCAGTGAGCTGGGTACCTTGCAAAGGGAAGGTGCTCTTAATAAGTGTGGTGTTGACAGAGAGGGCAGTGCCATTCACTGGGTGGCCATTTACTTCTCTGTTCTGAAGGACACCCTGCCCACTCCCCCACCCCCACCCCCAGCGTACTTGGTTCTCATGGGGTGAGGAAAGAACTGTTTGCTGGGCCTGAAGTAGTTTCCAGAATTCCCAAAGACTGATTTTCAGTGGTTTTGCTGATTCTTCCAGCTTTTGCTAGACGTCTCCTCTCCTCTGTTGTGCTGGTTTCTGGGAGAAACTGGTATAGAATGAGCCCTTGAAAGCTGGATGGATCAGGTGCCTCTCACTCCCAGATACCTTTCTACCCTAGTTCTGCAAGCATTCTGGCACCCTTCACTTGTATGTCAACAGAAGGCCATTAAATCATTGGGACCTGAATAGTCTCTTTTTCCTATCACCCCAGCTCTGCCTCAGTCCCTCCTACCTGCAATGAATGGTGAATGGGCCTTTCAGACAAAGGTGTGATTGCCACCACAGGAAATGACCTCCCCTTCCCCCAGGAGTTCTAAAGAAGCTCACTGGTGGTGCAGACAGGGCTGCTCATCAGGTCAAGTTCTAGGACACAAGCCGCCTCTATATCCATGTCTGTGTGTGGAACCACATAGCAATCTCTACGTGGCCACCCATCTACCCCTCCACTCACCCACCCACCCGTCCCTCAGTAGTCATCTATCTGTATCCAGTAATTTCTGAATTATCTATATTCAGCAATTTTCTATATATGAGCTATATATCTGATCGATATCACTCTATCCATCATTTATCCATCTATCTATATCCATTCATCTAAAAAAATCTGTTTTCTTATCCTGTTATTATTTGACTCCTTATAAAAGCCACATATTAAGTAACAATGAAAACCTGGATCACTGAACATAATTAATCTTCAGCCTCTGGAGGAAGAGAACTCACGACCCAGAGCCCTGTTCTTGGGGACCCAGGTTGCCTCATTCAGCCTGGCTTTTCGTCCTCCTTGCACACCGGCAGGCACAGGTACACACACCCTAAGCCCCCGCCCTCAAACGACTCTCCATCTCCCCTGGGCAAGCCGCCCCCTTACCCATGCTCAACATCATGGACCCCATCGCCTGCCCAGGAATGCCCTCCCTCTGATGCATGTCTATTAAACATTTGCTCCTCAGCTAAACCCTCTCTGATCTCCTCCAGGAGGTCGGTCACCACCTTCTCTCTGCCTATACCTTGATATTTCACAGTAGCTTTACTGGGCGGTGAAGCTGTACCGTGGTTACTGCCTGTCTCTGAGCCACAGGAGATCAGGGCAGGATTGGGTTCTCCTGACACAGGTCCCCACCAGGGGAAGGTGCTGGCTAAACTCTTGTTGACTTGACTGGTCTGAAATTCATCTTCTAGGGTGTCCTCAACCGCTCCTCAAAGAGGGGGCCGTGACGGCTGCCCCTCTCACCCTGGCCACCCAGAAGCTCAATCCTTGCCTGATGGAATTGTGCCGCTTCTTCCAGCAATGCCTCTGTGTGAGCCAGAGGAACCCCAGGACAGAGAGCATGAGGTAACCAGTGGCTTCTTTACATATTTAATATTTATAAGCTGCTTATTCTGTGTGGCTTCTCTGCAGGCCACAAGGTAGCCAGGCATTAACTAACCCAAAGACCGGTGACGAGGGGACCTCAAGGAATGGGATCTTTTATGTGTCCTCTACTAGACTGTCACTTCCTTGGGAGCCATGATGGAACCTCATTAATTTATGGGTCCCCATAACGAGGCCCAAGGCTGGACAGATTCAGGGCTGTACTTATTGGACAGAGTAAGTGCACGTGAGCTGAGCTGGATTGAGCTGGGTCGAGATGAGCTGGGCTGGGCTGAGGTGAGCTGAGGGAGGTGCCTGTACCCAGCAGCATTACCACTGAGGACTTTGAGTGGTCCTTGAACCCCAGTGTTCTCAGCCTGAGGAAACTTTCTAGGACAGAGTAACCAAAGCACAGGTCTATCTATCCACTCCCACAAATCCCTAGCAGTCACCTGCCAGTGGAAATAGAAGCTTGTAAAAATAAAATTAGAATTCAAACTACATTTTAAGTTAAGTAGGTTCAGGCATGGACACTTCCCTGCCCTTCAATACTGACCTACTGTCCTGTCATTTGGGACTTATTTTTGACTATACATTCAGAACCAATCACAGAGATGGATACTCCTTCTCCAGGGGCCTGGGAACCAGCTTCTCGGATCTTTGATGTCATGTTCCCAGTCTGCTCACAAGATCCTGCAGGTTCTCAGATCTCTGCTAGGACCCAGTCCCAAGTCCAGGTGTTTAGTCTTTTCCCGTCACCCCTTTCTGGCCTTGAACTTGGATCCCTCGTTGGTTGGCTGCTTCCTCCATCCAGAGAAAGTAATGAGGAAGACCCAGAGACTCAAGGGTGGGAGTGTGCGAGGCTGGGCACTTCTCCACAGCCAAGGCCAAGCCTCAGGAAGAGGGAAGCTACAAAGCAGAGCATTCTGCATCACCTGGGATCGGCTCCCTATTGGGTCCTTCTCAGTTGCTCTTTCTAAATCAATAATGCATTTTGCATCTCTACAATGTACCCACTGTGCACTGGGCTAAGCCCAGGCTATGGTGGTGGGTCAGAAATAGGCCCAGAACCTGAAGATCGCATAGTCAAGAGGAAGAAATGGTCATAAACACAAATTGCAAGATAGTTGGTGTAGAACCAAGTCATGTGTCCAAGCAAAACCCTGCAGTCATATCTCCTCGGAAAACATCACACTTGAAAGAACAGGTGGGGAAGTCAGAAGTTTTGAGTTTAAACTCACAGCAATGAAGCCACTGTTAACCTGAGCTCTTCCCTCTTTTCCCTGAAGTGTGAGTTGTTCCATAGACCCGCATGGAGTTCGGAATGTGGGACAAGAACACCACGTGGCAGATCGAGGGGTGTCAATCAGTATGTTTGCACAATAAGAGCCTCTGAGATTAAGAAACAGCACGACTTGGTGAGGAAGTTGGCAATAGAAAGAGACAAGTTCCACACCAGAGTGACAAGTGCGTGGCAGACCCTGAATCACATGCCGGGGAGCCCCGAGGAGATAAGTGACAGGGTTCGATGGAGGAGTAGGAGTTTTCCAGGCCCCAAAATGGGAGAGGCCACTAGAAGGAAAATGCATGGGCTGTGGGAAGATGGGGTGGAAGGCAGCGGGGCCCCCTGGGGGCACTGGGGTGATCAACAGCGCTGCAGCAGCAATGGCAGCCGCTGTGTCCCACATCCTCCACTCAGGTGGCCTTTCACTAACAAGTTTCCTTTGCCTGTCACAGAGCTCCAGATGCCCCTCCACACTTCCCATTGTCCACCATCCAGAAACATACAGAACATCCAAACACACAGAACATCTAACGCAAAACGGGCCGAGGTTCAAGTGCAGCCCTTCATTCTGTCCATCCTTGAACTCTGGTTCCCTAAACGTCCCTCCTCCCACATTGTCTCCCTTTCCTAGTCCTCTTTTGAAATGTTTCCTATTTAGAGTCCCTAGCACCTTCCTTGGGACACACTGTTCCCCTTCGAGGGTGACAAAGCCCCGGTTCCTTTCCCTCCTGATGCCTATGAACTCTGGTGCCTTGGGTGCCAGGCGGGATTCTGGGGCTCCTGCCCTTTCCAGACTGCTGCACCTCCACATGGAGCCAGGGTCTGGTCTGATGTGAGGAAGTGTATACAGCAGGGGCTTCAACACGGTCCCGGCTTGTTCTGCTCCTGGCAATGCCGCTGGAGGACTCCTCCACAGCTGGCTTTCTTGGAAGAACGTCCAGCCTTTTCTACGTGAGAAATGCTGCTCTAGCCTCCGTGAGGAGCACAGATCTTGTCATGAAGGCAACGCTGACCTCATTCTTTATGCAGCAATAGCCACTATATTTATCTATTGTTCCCATTTCCTATTTCCTTGTTTGCTTACTGGGGGATGCTTTATTGGCTCTGTGTCATGTCTAAATAATGCCAGGAAAGAAACCTCCATTCCTCTGCCAGCCACCTCCTCTGCCAAAGTGAACTAAGGCCTGGAACAGCAGCTTTGGGGCTTCTCAGAGAGGGCCATGTCTCTGCAGTCGTGACCACTGAAGTCCCCACCTGGTGGTGTGAAGCTTCAGGGACCCCCTCCGTCAGCCCCACACATAGTAGCATGGTTTCTAAAGCAGCTGCTCCCCAGGGTCATTGGGTGTCCTCAGTGTGGAGGGAGTTTTCTAGAGGGTTTTGCTGCTGTGCACATTGTCACACAAGCCAAGGGGGAGTGAGATGAGGCCAAAGAAATGCCCCAACGCTAGAAGCTTCCACACAGTTTTGTGTGCTGTGGGGAAGGTCAGGTTGAAGCCAGGAGGCCTGGTTTAAATTTACTTTCTACCACTTCTAAGTTATGTGGCCTTGGAATTGTCACTTAATTCCTCTGAACCTTGGCTTATCTTGTTTATCTGGGCCACGCTGCCTGTGTTCCACATGTCACACAAGTCCGAGGGCACCATTCATGGAGAAGGGCGGCAGCACTCTTGCCATACCAACCGAGTACTGTGAGAATGGAATGAAATGAAACGATGGCTCGAGCTGTCCCTGCCCAGCCCCTGGACGTAGCTGGCGTGGATGTGGCCGTGGCTGTTGGTTCACTGCTCTTCCTGCCCTGCAGCCACGCTGGTCTCTGGAGCCTCGGACATGTTGCAGCTGTGGTAACCAAATGCCTAGAAGCCTGTCGAGTTGATAAGACCTGACGTCCCATCTCTTCTGCTTTTGAAATGTCACCTTGAGTGTGTGGAGCCCATGCTCAGAGAAGAGGGAGCCTTGTGGTGTTCCACATGTGCCTCTGTGCTCTGCCCTGCCTCTTCTCTGCCCTGCTTTGTACTGAAGGTCTCCACGTGTGCAAACTGCATTTCCCAAAATGCCTTGCCAACCAGCTTCCCGTTGGCTAATGCAATGGAAGAGACTGGCAGGAGATGGAGGGCAGGAGCCAGGAGAAGCCATGCAATTTCTCCCTGGGCCCTTTCTGCTTTGGGGAGTGTTTCTAGAATGGCTTGGTCTCCTCGGTGGTTCCAGTTTTGGAAAAGCACTCTCCCTACAGCCCAGCTCCGTGGTCCCAGCTGCTCCAGAGCCCTTCCCTTCCTGCTCTAGCTGCATGCTTCCTCCTGTCCCTTCACTCCTGGAAGGTGGGGCAGCCTTACCTTCTCCTGTTGGCTCTTTCTACTCCTTTTATGCCCAGTCCCCAGTGTTAAAGGCCTCCAGAGAGCCACCTGGATTCTGCCCCCTGGGCTCACCTATTGGCTGTCCCCTGAGAATGCAGTGGGTTCTGTCCTGGATTGGACGATGAGGCTAAAGTCAACACTAGCAGTTGAACACAGTGACCCTGGGCAACCCAGTAACTCTCTGTGCCTCCATTTGCTCAATTCTACCGTTTCCTGTAAACGGAGGATGGTATCACCTGGGGAATCTTCACAGTGAACTTTGCTTGGGGAGTTAGTTGCTGAGCGCCCAAGAGTACGGTAGAGTTGCAGAATGAGAGCGGCGGAGGAGAAATCAGAGCATGGTTAGGCCAAGCTCATCAGATGTCAGATGTGGGTTGAAGGAGATGTAGACCCCATGGTCCTAGGGTGAGCTACAGACACAGGCTGCACTGAGGTCTGCTTCCTAATGTCAGTCAATGGCCTCTTCACCACAGCCCCTGCTGACACCCCGGCATTGTTAGCAATAGCAGCACTCTGCCCTCTCCACCTGCCACAGAAACAAACAAGAAAACATTGTCATTTATTGAGCACCTACTAGGTACTGCTTGGGAACCTTACATATGCTGTCTCATCTAATCCTCAAAAAATCTGTGAGTGTAGGTTTCATTATTGCCTTACATCTATATATCGGAAAGTCAGGACTTAAAGTAAGTCTGGCTGGCCCTTAAGTCTGAGCTTTTCCTACCCTGTCCCATTCCCTTCCTTTCCTTCCATATCCTCTAAAGATGGATGGAGGGTTCCTTGCTGTGAATAGTTGGCCATACATTCATGATGATGTAATTGCTCTTTGGATTCTGTCTTCTCCTAGCCAGGTAGGATCGTGATTGCTCCCAACTCTGACTTAAATCTTTAGGTACTGTCTGGAATATTACTCCTGGTTTCTGAAGAATGCAACATTTATCTGCCAGAGGGTGAAAAGGGTGTTGTCCTCACACAGTAAGTACCCAGCTTGAGGAGGCTGTAGGTTTGCAGTCACTACACCCTATGGAAGGTTTCTGTGAACTTGAGAGGTCTTCTTGTCACCTGCAGCCAAAGGTGTGCGGTAGCTTACACGGTATCCATTAAGTCTAGAAAACAGAGTCTAAGCTATTTCTGATTTTCCAACAAAGAGCTTAATGTTTGACGTAGGGTATAGAAAACAAAAGCCGAGTCAGCCTGACATGCACTGTTACCCTGTGTGTGAACTCAGGCAAGTTTCTTAGCCTCTGAGTAAGTAAGCTCAAAAGTCAAACAAAAACTGGAAGGAAAGATAAACACTGAAATTCCCAACCAAAGAAGATGGGAAAAGAAGGCTGCATGACGTCCTGAAAGTGGAACTCCTCTCCCCGTCCTGATGGCTTCAAAGCCTCATTACCCACAGAACTCACTTGGGTTTTTTCTCCACTTCTACAGACAAAAGTGGCTGGTCTGGTAGGTCCGATTCCCAAACCACTGATTTGGTGTCAGATCATGCCATCTAATAGGCTATCTATCTGGTCAAGGGCCTCTGGCTTCCTGAAAATCATGGAGCTGTGTTAGACTCTTTGGGAAATCCCTTCTTAATTGTAACCCAGGTATAAGCTGGGTGCTCACATGGCCCAGTCTTAACAGGGGTTACCTTTAACAAAGAGTTCAGCCTCTCAGACTTTCCCTGTGTCCCTTAAATAACATCATCAAACGGCGTCCCATGCCAACACTTCTTAGATACTGTCCGCATTCCTTTGGCCTCGCAGTGTCTCTTGGTCTCACAGGCTCTCTACCACCACCTTCATGTGGCATAGCAGAAGCCAAACCCTGGAAGTGAGGGGTTCCGAAAGAGACATATCTTGGAAATACATAGTTCAGTGGCTCTTCTTTTGTCCTTGCCACATTGAAGTGTCTATGCACATAACGTATCACATTTACTGGGCAAAGCATTGATGACTTTGCAGTCAGGCAACCCGGGGAGATAACGGCTGGGTGCTGGAAAGGAGCCCTGAGCAGACGGCGGGGCAGCACGGGCTCCTCCTCCCTCCACTCTGCGGCTGACTAGCTGGGGTCTCACCTGGGTCCTCTGCAGGCTGACACGGACCCCCTCCCCGTAGCATACTGCCCCGTGCTGGCCCTCTGGAAGATCCCAAATGGTCACTGGGGCTGTCGGAGTTTCGCCATGTCTCTGCAGTGTTCCCACCTCGTGCCCAGTTCCTCACTCTTGTTCTTTCAGCCTTAAAGCAAAAGTGCCTCGAGAGTATCTGCGAGTCAGTGTGAGAACCTGCCCGTCTTCAGGCCGAGACCTTCACCCAACTTGGCCACGTCTGCAGAGCTCTCAGGCTCCAGCGAGATCACCCATGCATCGAATGTGGTTCTTTGGAGAAGTGGCACTTTTTCTCCCCTGCGAACTGGGTAGTCAAGGTAGAGGCCTTGTGACTAATGCTGTCATGACAGACCCACCTGCCTGCCTCCAAGGGATGGAAACTTAATGTCTGTGCCCCAGAAGCTCCTATGAGGCTCTCGACCACCCTGATAGCTGGAAAGCTGACGGAGAGGGTCAGAGCACACCGGCCCAGCCTGAGCTGACACAATAATGCCTGAGGTGACCTAAATGGAGGACATTGGAAAGACAGAAAAATTACAAACTGAGAAAGACTGAAACCATATCCTGGAGAGAGTCACATACGATCTTGCTAAATTGTTAACTAAATTTTAGTTGCATGTAACTAAGCAGGCTTGCAGTGCTGTGTAGTCTACATAATCTCCACGTTCCTAAACAGGAGACGATGAGAAACTACAAAAGGAGGCGTTGTAGGGCATTGTTTTAATTGATATCTTATCCTGATTCCTCCTCTGTGTGCCCCTCTGTATCTGGGAGTTGCCAAGAGCACCCACAGGCTCAATGGTTTACTAGTAAGACCATAGAACTCAGAAAAACCCTTAGTTTCACACATACCATTTGTACAGGAAAAGGATTCAGATAAAAATCAGCCAAGGTACAAGGCAGGTAAAGCCAGTTCCACGGGAGCCCAGGTACGGGCTTCTGGTTCTCCTGCCCAGGTAGGCTGTGCAGCCAGCACTTGACTGACTGTAAGGAAGGCCCACATGGAGGATGGCCCAACAGGGAGGCCGGAGCTTGGCATCCAGGGATTTGGCTGAGGTCAGTCAGTGGGTATGGACTGTCATGCCGTCTCTGGCCTCTCCAGAAGACCCCCACTATATAGTACATGCTCACATAAGCTGTCTGGTGTGGCCACAGGTGAAGTCACGGTGTCAGGATAGTCCAAGGGTCTAGCAGTGATTCCCCAGGAGCTGTTCAAGGACTGGGCCTTCCTGTGAAAGGTACAGGTGTGAGTCCCTGCACCTGCTGAGCCAGCCTGCAGCACACCCGCACACCAAGGGCCCCTTTATTGTATCGGGTCCCTTTTCATTGTTTCCAGGTCTGCAGATTCCAACTCCCTGGTAGATGCCAGACTCTGCAGGGCATCACCGAGCAGGTTTGCTCTCTCAGTGGCTCTGCAGGGACCCTTCACCCCTCATGGCTGAGGACAGCGTGCCTCCTGGGGTGTTCGGCACCCCTCCTCCCTTCCCCTTCCTCCCACCTGCATACACACTTCCCTTGGTGCTCCCTGGTGACAAAAGTCACCTTCATAATACAAATACAAAACAGTTTCCCCATGAAAGACTCTTGGGTGCCTAGCAGCCTGGGGGTGTATCTGGGGGTGTAGAACTGTAACTGTGGGGAGAGAAGCAGTCAGAAATGTCCCTGACCATCACATGGAAATCTTCCTTTTAAATCTCCAGAACAGTTGAGAGACCCTCATATTGATGCATGTGTTGAGCTCATACATACCTGTTGTCATGACTTTGGGGGCTGCAAATGGCCCTCTGGTTTGTAAAGATGATGTTGGATATGACAAATTTTGAAGGGTCAAAGGAACATCCACCTGGGTAAACCAAGGCTCAGTCCCTTTCACTAGGTGTGGGTTACTTTGATTAGATCCTTTCTGATGGATGAAGCTGAAGTTAAGGATCTTTGTCTGTCAGGACTCCATAGTTCCCCACAGAGTAACTCATCACCAGGGAGGTGAAGGATGGATGGATGGTCTGAGCCCAGGAACAGCGTTCTCCACTAGTGGGGGAGCTGGGGTGGACTTGTCTGCCCTGCTCTTTGGAAATGACTGAGCATGACCATAACCTTTAAAAACCCTGAATATGGAGTCCCTCTGAGGCCTGTGCAGGAATCTGACCTAGCATTAAGGACAGAGGCTCAGTGGACCATGTGGGGGGGAGGGGGAGGTGAGGGGGCGAGGGGGGGAGGTGGGGGGAGGCGGACCGGGAAGGTAGAGGGCTTCTATTGTCATATCATCTGCCATAGTAACAGTGATACTGGAGGAAACAGGACCCAAGAGTGAACCAGTGGCACAGTTCACTGGTCTGGAGATTAAGGGTGGCCTGAGCACTCCAGAGCTAAATTCATCCTGGCTTAAGTGATGGACAGGTGACAAGGAAGTCTCAGGGGTGAGACTGAAGAGACTGAACCACAGATCCAATCTGTGTGTTTCTGGCCACTTGTGCTTAACTGTGAGACAAAAGAGATATCGGTCCATGCCCCTGCTGGTGGAGGGGACCATGTACTAATTGCACATGCAATGCCAGCAAACTGAGCCCTTCCTAGCTGTGGAGGGGCTCACATTTCTGCTTCATTCATGCCCAAAGACAAGCTAATTTGGAAAGGGCAGGAGAGAGGAAGGGCGGGAGGAGGAGGAGAGAGATGGGGAGAACTTGTGTCTCTTGGCCGCAGGCTGTGGCTCTGCCTGTGTTTGAGCGGGTGTCCCTGTGACTGCACAGGTGAGCTTGTTGTGGGTTTGGTCCATGTGAGTGAGAAACTCAGTTGCCATCATGATGAAACCTGTAACCTTGAACTCTCATTTAGAACACTGCTTTTACTCTTACGCCTGGGTTCTTGTGAAAATTTTAATCTTGACCTATTCCATCAACACAGAATGTCAAGTCACAGTTCCAGGGATGTTGGAGACCCAGTGACTGTCAATCAGGTGATTTGCCTCCAACCCCAGGAGTTTTTGGCAATGTCTAGAGACATCTGAGTTGTCAAAACTCGTGGAGGTGAGGGAGGACAGGGCTACTGGCATCTAGTGGGTGGTGACCTGTGACTCCACAATGCACAGGACAGTTCTCGCAGAAAGGAATGATCTTGCCCAAATGCCCAGTACTCAGATACCTGAAACAGGTTATGGGAAGAAAACTCAAATTCCCAAGAAATGTCTAGAACAGCGAGCCTAAGCAGGTTGTGACTGTGCTTTAGCATCATGTGGGAAGCTGGGCTCTTGATTGTAGAAAGCTTGGGTTTGGCTACACTGAGCCCTGTATCCCCATGGACTTAGTAGTTTGGGAGGTGGCACTCCTCTGTGCTAGTGAGGGAGGACGGCGGCCACTGCAGCTTCACCCCTCGATGCCCCTGAGGGGCTGCACACCAGTAGCGACCTAGAAACAGAAGCTTCCCTGTGCCAGGAGGGCTACTTATTTGAAGAAGCCCCTCTGTGGTCTTTGGTAAATGCGCTGCTGAGCCCTGGCTTCACCTTCTACAGGCATTAGTGGCAGAATGAGCTGCTCACAAGGTCCTGACCAGGCTGAGCGATCCCCAAGAATGATCTGTCACATGTGAGCGTGGACAGATGCCTCAGGCTGATGACATCACGTTTCCTGTCTGTGAAAAGGAGCCAGCGGCCTCTCCCTCCAGGGACCACAGAGCAGCAGGGCTATAGGGTGACAGGGCCAAGGCCTGTGGAACGCCGTGGTGCATCCTAGACACTCAATATGCTTGTTCTCCTTGTTAAAAATCAGGAAACAGGACACTCACAAAAGGGCCGGGGAGGAGAGAAAGGAGCTGGGGTTGCAAGACAGACCACACAGGGTCCCTCCTCCCGTTCTGATAGGATAAGATCCATTTAGTGAATGTGGAAGCCACGGCTCAGCTGCGGCAAGCTCAAGGCCATGCTGCTACTCGGGTGCAGGACCGGCAACCCAAGGTGTCTGATTAGAAGGCCCCATTTCACTCAGCCCTCAGCTTGCTCGGAGAACCCAGAGCCAGGGCAAGAAGAGTCGCCCCCGATCCTCTTGCTGAAGAAACAGGGAGACCAGACAACGGCAGCTCTTTCCTTGTGGGAGAACCGAGAGGATTTTATCTCTTTCATCCCCAGGGTTCCCCTGTTGACCCAGGGACATAATCCCGAGCCTCTCAACCTTTGAGGTGAGGCTGGTGCAGGAAACAGGGAGGGCATTGTTCTCTAATTAGAGCCCAGGTCTCCTCGAGGCTGGGGCGGGCCTTGGCCTGTGCCAAGCCATAGTATTAGGTGACCCCCTCGGAGGAGCCCACCTGCCGAGGCTCATGAAAGCCTGTCTTCTGTATGTGGCAGGGAGGGGGCCCACGACCGGGGTCTTTCCTGGGATATAAAGGGCTCTGCTCCATCGGCTCAGAGCCAAACATCGCTTGTCCAACGGCCTGGCCTTCGAGGGGCGCAGCACGGTAGGCCCCTGCTTCCCTGGACAGTGAGAGCAGCTGGAGGCAGGAGGAGGAGGAGGGCGGGAGAAAGACTGGACACGGGAGGGAGAAAGGGAAGGATAATGGGGAAGGAAGAGGAGGGCGGGAAAGAGGGAGGGAAGGAGGAAGGAAAGAGGTGAGCAGAGGAGGGTGGAGGGAGAAGTGGATGCAGGGAGACGGGGAGGGAGGGGTGCGGCAAGGGCTGAGGCCCCAACCTCACTCCTGGTTGTAGCTGGAAACCCAAAGCCGCCCTTCTGTGAGGAGATGCAAGGCCAGGTGGACGGCCACTGGTGGCTTTCCCTGGGGAAAACCTCCATGGCACCACATCAGCCCACCCACCTAGACCAACAACTGAAGGATGCAGCTGTAAGCTGGCTCCCACCCCCTCCCCAGGTGCACGTTCTGAGATTAGTGCCCTCACTCTGCCCGGGGCTGGCTGCACACTGCCACCTTCTAGCTGGCCTCAGGACTCCCCTTTCTTGGTTCTCACCAGGGGGTTGTGATCTGCAAGTTGTCATCTGTCAAACCCCAGGCTGTGGCCTGATGCACTGGGTAATGTCCACAGGCAGAACCCAAGTCAGATGGGACCACTCAGGTTGAAGCCTGGGCCCAGCAGTGGCCGGGCACCCCCTGGCAGTTTTGCCTCTTGGTGAAGGCAGGTGGACAAGTTCCCAGCTCTCGGCCCCTTTTCTAGAAAGTGAGGCATGTGATGGAAAGAGTCCCAGAGTTGTTCTCAGACAGTATAAGGAGCATACTAGGTGGGGTGCCTGAAACAAAGAATGACTCAATAAATTAAAAAAATAAGGTCCTAAAGCTTATAAGTTACTTTTTAGAAAATTGTAATAAAATACATGGAGCATAAAATTTACCATTCTAGTTACTTTCAGTGCGCAGTTTAATAGCATGGAGCACATTAGCATTTCTGTGCAGCCGTCTCCAACATCCAGAACTTTTTGATCTTCCTCAACCAAAACTCTGAGCCCATTAAGCCAGTACTCCCTACCCTGCTCCCTTAAATTACTTTCAGGAATGAACTAGAGTGGGTGGAGGTTGTAACTATAATCTGTTTCTTTGCTCAATTGCATTTGAATAAAAAGGTGGGGAAAGCCCCGTACCTTTTCTGAGCTGCAGGACCACCTGGGTGAGCTCACCCCTGAAGTAAGCATCACAAGAAGAGAGGGACAGAGGTCGCTGGCACTACACCAGCCCCTCCTTTATTCCCAGATGGGGACTCCTGTGCAGGCAGGGCATGAGCTGGTGGCCGTGGGCCTGTTACCATCCTGCAGCTGTCTGTCGAGCATTTCATGAAGGCTGGGCGCTGTCAGTGCAGTTCCTAATGCACTCGAGCAACTTGAACCTCAGGTGCTCCTGTGCCTCCTGTGGACTGACCTATTCAGGCCCGGCGATGGCCTTTATGGGGATTGTCACGTGTTAGCTCTGGACTGGGAGTCGGGAGTCCTGGGAAGCAGGACATTTTTGCCATAAATTGTCAGCCTCTGAGCCTCTGTGAGTCTTACAGCCATCTGTAAAATGAATGTTTGGGTGAGATGATGCCTAGGTCCCTTCCCAGCCCAGACACCCAGCTATCTCGCCTGGTATGATAGAATAATAGAAGACCCAACGCAGCAGGTGCCAGGTAGTGACTCAATTGCCCAAGTCATGTCGGCCTGTCATGTCACGTGGGCATGACTTCAAAGGGGTCTCTGGGATCCTCTGAAACACTTTTTTGCCGCTCACCATCAGAGCTCTGCTGTCCGTCAGAAGACTTCTCAAGTCTCACCCATCATTTTCAGTGTGGTGTTAGCCGGGAAGGATTCATTCAGAACTGCTTCTCTGCAGAACCACCAGAGAGCAGGTTGAACCTTGAAAATCAACCTGCCCTAGGTCTTTGTGCAGCCCAAGTTCATAAAGCAGAGCATTGTGCCCCGACAGCAGCCAGACAGCTAGAGCCTGCACCAAGTGAGACTCCAGGCATTCACGCTGCTGCTTTCTGAGTGCATCCAGCAAACAGTGATGGTGCCCCCTCCAGAGGGGATCCCAATAGTGATCCTACAGCCCAAGTGTCCTCTCCCTTCACAAGCCTTTCCCAATACTGAGCCCTGCTCATAAGCAGAATGACTCACTGTGGCCCTAGCTGCATGTGCAGGGCCACTAAGACATGGGGCAACTCGTGCCCCTGAGAGAACACACTGCAGTTTCCTTCCTATGGGATGATGCAGCCTTGTGAGGGACACACTTGGGAGTTGAGCGCTGCTTGGTTTTTTACCTGTTTACCCCTAGGCCAAGCACCCTTTGTGCAGTATTCACCGTGTACAACCCTATCTCCAGCCCTGGGTAGCATGGATCATGCTGTGTTATCATTCATATTTGGCCCTAAAATATAAGATCTAAAGCAGAACACAAACAAATAATCCAAACCTCTTACAATCTTTAGGGTGTCATATTCTCAAGAAGCTAAAAGTATTTTAAAATCCTTCTGTTTTATTTCATTTTATATTTTTTCATCCTTATTAAATACATGGTTGACCAGCTTTAGAGTGCCCTTTGAAGTGAAATGCTGATCTGAGTACAGGCAGCTGTAGCTGAAATGCAGTAGGGTTCCTGGATTCTGCCTACCTCATCCCTCTGTCCCCGGAGCAGCCCTGGAGGCACATCTACTGAGCCCCTAGGACTCAGTAGATGAGAGGGAAGGAGGAGACGCTGCTGGAAAACGTTTGCTAGCCAGCAGCGCCACCACGTGGCCATGCATGGTCATGAGCTGAGTGACATTGGTATGCAAGTTCAAAGCCAGCCTGCCCAGGGCATCTTTGGAATGCTGGCCACCACCAGGTGGGAGTGGTGCTGTCCTCACTGGTGTCCCTGGACTGTGAACCTTGATGCCTGGCTCATGGCCGGCCTGGAATAAATGATTATGAAATAAGTGAGTGAACAAGTGGGACCCGAGCAGCATCCTCAAGGAGCTCACGGCTGTTTCCACTTTACAGATGGCAGAAGGAAGCTCAGAGAGGGAAGTGGGTCTCCTTATTGTCAAACTGCTAGTCAGTGTTGCAAAGCTGGGACAGAAACCAGTCAGGACTTTCTCCTTTGGCCACAAACCTTGGGGCACAAAGAGGACAAAACTCCTGTGTTCTTTCATGGATTGCTGAAGGTGTCCTCGTCACATTCTGCTGACCTCTCCCCCAGGAGGCCGTTCCAGTCGACGCCTGAGCCCTGCCCCTGCTCTCCTGCTATGATTGTGCTCCTGCTGACTGTGCTGATGGTTCCCCGTGTTGGTGAGTGACGCTGTTTGACATGATATTTCCAGTTGGCATGTAATCACTTGCTCTGACACTGGGAGCACTGTCGAACTTCATCTGACCTGCTCAGGAGTACTTTTGAGTACTTAGGAGTACTCTGCCTAGTGAGTGACAGAAATCGGACATCAACAGTGAGCCGTAGATTCAGTTCAGTGGGTGAAAGGAATGTGCATGGGATGTGGGGTGGGATATTGAGTGGAGAACAGGGTGGATGTTGTGCAAAGACACCCTTTATAAACTTCCTTTCTCCCAAGAGTCCTCTCCACACCCTTCAGTCACATACGACTGCCCCTGGTTTGGCTGATTTCCGGAGCAGCAGGGACTTCCTGCCACACAGCAGCGTCCCTGTCCCCTTCCAGGCAGGTACAGTGGGAGGACCACCCTTCCCTCCTCATCCCATAGTCGCCCACACCAGCCAAGCCTGAGGACACCTAAGCAGCTCCTTGGCAGCTGGGGTGGCGATTTCAAGTCCGCATGGGGTCCTGGCTGGAATCTGAGGCTCTCCTACTTGTGTTATCATTCGTGTCCCTGTAGGGCTCACAAACACCTGGGCTTACACTCTCCTCCCTCCACCTGGGTGCGGGGTCCACATAGTCAGCACCACTCATTGATCAGGGGCTTCCTCCTTCCCGTCCTGTATTCGGGTACACTCTGCCCTTCCCAGGGCCTCCTGCACACGGCAGCGAGGAGTAAGGCCATGGGAACCCACTGCTCATGACCAAGTTAGTGGACAGCACAAGAGGTTTGCAGGTTGACAGTTACTCTACCCACTTGACATGAGACTAAAAGTCTTCCCTGTAGGCCCAGATCCTTGCAGCCCCTTCCCAGCCCTGCCCTCCTGGGCACTGCAGACCACCTACCTGTTGCTGGGCCTCGGTTGCCTACTTCCTGACTGTGTTCTTTCCTGATTGAGACAATTGTCACAAATTCAAACTACAATCCTAATTTGCCTCATTTTGGGTGACAAAAATGTGTAAAACTATATTTACAGTTTTTCAGTCTATTCTACAGTTTTTCAGTCTCTTATCTATTTTTTTCTCTTAAATGAGATCTTACCCACAAAATTTCATTTTCCAATTTTTTTTTTTTGCTTATTTTCTTTGGTAACTAACATCTTCCTCTTTCAAAAGAATACATTTGCCTTTGATCAAAACTCCGTGGATGACATCACCCCCGCCTTTTACATGCATCTTTTAAATTTTTAAAAGATTTTTATAAAATTGAGACTATAAAACCTCTTCCTCCCTATTCTTATTTTTTCTCTTTTTCCTCTTTTATTAATTTGCCACTATATTATGATAATAAAAATGATAATAGGATCTTCAAACAATTGTTATAAAGTGTTTGACGAACACATTTTGGTACACCCAGAGAAATTTTACTCCCAAATACAAACACCTGGCATTCAAGGATAATCACAGAAAGGACAAGTGCAGGGATTTGAGTGTCCTATACCTGCAGCCCCAGTTCCATAGGGGTGAGGGTGTGCCCATTGCCACGTGGGACTGTCCACCCACCCACTCACCAAGTCTGGGTGCAAACTGGGAGGAAAGTCTGTTTCTGAGTCTGGAGACAGATGCCAAGCCCAGATGGAGGCGCATGGCTTCCGGAAACAGCTGTGAGGAGAAATGTTGCAGCCACCCGCCAAGGCGGGGGCCATCAGGCAATTCTGCAGCGAGGTAGCAAGGGGGGAGGTGGACGTGTCCTAGACTGCGGTTGGGCTTAAGGACGGTCTGGCCAGGACTTCTAGGCAGAGTCCACCCAAGGGGCTGCTTTGGACTCCCCAGCTCAGCCGCGGGGCCTTCACCAGTGAGCTTCCATGGTTGGAGCCCTGGTAACATCTGCCCAGTGGTGATCTGAGTCAGACTTCAAGAAAACCCTAGGGACGTGTTGATGGCCAGGAGGGTCTTTGTCATGACAAGGTCTGTCCTGGTGCTCAGGCCCTGTAGCAGGACAAGGAGGAGCCTCTGTGTCTGCTCTGTCCACAGAGTGGGCAGGTGCTGTCCCCTACCCTGTCTCACTCCAAGCTGGCTCACTCCCACTCCCGAGGGTGGTGGCAGTGTGAATGGCAGTCAGCTGGCATTAAGAGAGAAGTGCCTTGGATGTGACACCTAGACCAGATGTTCCCTCCATCCAAGAGCTCCGCCCTGGAGTTACTGTGTGGGTTCCCGCTCCATGTCCTCTATGTGCCCATCTCCCAGAACCCTGAGGAAGGGTGGGGCATCAAGGTGGGCTGGGCATTCCCGGCTGAGCTGGGTGCAACACTCCACCATGTACTCCCACTTAAACCTGCTGGTGGACCTGGTCACACCCCATCCTAGAAAGGGCATCTTCCACATTCACTTCCAGTTCACCAGCAGTCACTCACTGGCCATTCGGTGGTGTAGTTCAACTGATGGACGTTCATTCACCCTCCCGATGACGTCAACAGAACTTGTCCTCCCCCCCACCCTCTCTCCTATACAGGATGTGAATATACACATATGCATCCTCACAGTGCTTACCTCACTCAGTCCCTAGTGCAGTGGGGACACAGTTACAAAAATAGATGATTGCAACATGGGAGGGACAAGTACAGTGAGACAAGCCATCTGTGACATTATGCTAGCACAAGGGGGGGGGGGTGTCGCTCACACAGCCCAGTTTAGGGGCCAGGAGGGGCTTCTTGAACTTTGAGAGGAGTCATAAGATGTTGGTAGGAGGCTCGGGGAGTGGGCCCAGGGGAGCATCAGGCCCCAGGCACAGCACAGGCAAAGGCAGGACTGCAGGAAAGAGCCTGGTGTCTGGAAAGCCAGAGCCTTGCAAGGTGGCAGGGCATGAGGTCCCGGGAAGAGTGACTGCAGAGGCATGAGACTGGGGAAACCAGCCACGCCGGGCCAGAAGACACCCATGCTGCTCCACAGGGTCTCAGGTTGTGGTCTATAACACGGCAATGATAACCTGCGCCTTGCATTCCCGGGGGACTTAGACATAGCAATGCCTGAACCCTCCTGCGCCAGCTCTGCCCTGCAGCAGGATGGAGCTACCACCCTCTCTCCAGTAGCAACACACTTCACTGATGTGGCACCAGTTTTATTGAGGTGAATTTTGTCCTCATACTTCCTGTGATCTTCCACTTTGTCCTCCCTCCTCCCAACACACACCCTTGGCTAGACTTAGGAATGAACCGGCTCAGTCCTCTGGGACAAACAATTTAAAATCCTGGATGACTTTTCTAGTTGCTAATGAAAATGTGTGGGCGTGGATCTCCTGCAAGCAAGCAGAGTGTGGGGGAGAGCATGCCTTATTAACATGCAGGGGTGACAAGCTCACCTCCCGCCCTCCAGAAGAGGAATTTAATTATCAGTTGCACTAAGGAATGCGAGTGAGGTAATTACCCAGGAGCAGCAAGATCTTGCAATCGCTGCAGAAGTAGGCAGCAGGTACTCAGCTGTGGGCTGTCAGGCTGATGAAATGATTTCCCAGGCAATCATGCCAAGTGTGAAGTATGCCAGGGCAATCCCAGGGGCTCTGTGCCTAGGGCTCGGATGGAACTGTGTCAGGACTGTCTGTCCTGGTCTGAGGGCTCGAGGCAGGAGGTCTCCACAGTTCCCAGGAAGGAGGGAATTCCCTCCCCATGTGGACACTGTGGCACACGGGGAGAAGCTGGCCCTGACCCGACGACAGGAGCCTCTCCTCCACTGGCACGTGGAGAACTGGCCCCAGCCACCCTGCGCTCCAGCATGAGCCTTTCTTCCCTCTGCAAACCAAAGGTAACTGACAGGCCTGTGTTGTTCAGTTTGCAAAATATTTTATTTTACATTGGAGCCAAGAATTTAAAATTGAAAGATGTCACCAAGAATTCAGATTTCTAACAAATTTGTGAAAATCTCAAATGTGGTTCTCCTTCCCCAAGGCCTGGGGCTGAGGCCCAGCTGTCCCTCTGGCTGTGGCTTGGACCTCTATTTCTCCATGGTCCCCACTGTTTCCTGCTGATGCCCAGCTCTGGGCTTGCTCCTTTTACTACAACGTCTGTCTGGCCCTGGAGAGGCGTGGGTTTGCAGTCTTGGGTCCTAACCTGGACCTCGTTTTCTCTGTCCTGGACAAGTGCAGCCAGCCCAAGAATACTGGGTTTCCGGCTTCTTTCTCAGCCTCCTCAGCCAGTCTTCACTGTTCCTCTATCCACTCAGTGACTGTTGGTTAAGTTTCTAAGTGAGGCATCAGCCCTGAAGCTATAGCAGCCAGGAGGCTCCTGCCCTCCAGAGTCAGTCTAATGCAAAAGGCTGGTAAGTAAGGAGACCTGGGAATCAGAATGAAAGGTATGCACAGTGGAGGTCACTAGAAACAGGGGACAGGAGGCCAGAGGATGGGCAAAGAGCCTAGAATCCCCCAGGTCAGAGGAGGAGTGAAGAAGGACTTCCACATGGTATTGTGCTAAGTAAGCCTTACGTAGTGAGCAGGGGCTGCTGGGCTGAGCCATGGCCAAAGCTTTCCACAGAAGTCACAGGCCATGCAAAGGCCCAGGGCACCTGGTGAGAACAGAACCATCCAGAATGGCTGGAGCAAAGAGGCCAAGAGGAGCCATAGTACCAACCCACGGCCCCGAATGCAGCACACAGGTGCATCACCGTGGCCTGGCTTGCATCTCATCCCATCTTTCTTGCCTGAAAACTCTGTTGCTCTGAAGTGTCTCCAGACGCCCTCTGCCAATGCAGGGAAGCTTCCCTTGGGACCCCATTAGGCACACTCCATACCTTGGCTCTTCTTCTTCCAATATCAATAGGTATCATCACCACGGGAATGGGCAGACAACTCGAGGATCCTTGTCCTTTGACTGCAAGGGCCAAGGCGACTCTTGAGCCCTCCTTCCCTCCTGTTTCCCAGGTGAAAAGTCAGAGAGGCTGCTGCCACCCAGGTCCCAGAACACAGTGGGCTAGGGGTGAGAGCCGGTGACTTCCTAAGCAAAGCTTTGGGGGAATCTCCAAATGAATGAATTTTCTCAGGAGACAGTGAAAGTGGTAGCTTCTGAATGTTAGTCAAGGGATAGCAAGAGGTGAAGTCCAGCCGGCTGGCTGCTGACCCTTGTCATTAGGATCCCACCTCTGCCCAGGTCCTTGTCTTTCAGCTGGTGAATCTTACCCGGTGGTGTTTTACAGGCAAGCACATGTGCACACATGGAGGTGTGCGTGCATGCATGTGCACACTCACGCGCGCGCGCGCCCACACACACACACACACACACACACACACAGCCTCACCCAGCATCACTGGTCAGGGCAGTTCTACTGACATCTAGTGGGTAGAGGCCAGAGGTGCTGCCCAGAACCCTCTAATGCATTAGAAAGTTTCCTGCAGTAGAACATTTTCTACCCAAAACACCAGGCTGAGAAAACTGCTCTGAGCCAAGCAGGGCCTGGTCAGGCATTCTCTGCGGCATCATCCTGAGCAGATGGTACCACCATGCGTTTCTATGACGGTTGGTTCTTGGGCTTTCAGTTAGAGAAGGTTTCCAAGCTGACAGACCTGGCTACAGAACTGTCCACTTGATGAGAAAGACTAAAGTCCTTCTACTGTTTCAGATGACCATGTGCTTTCCATCACTGGGGGAATGGGAGCCTGAGTCTTTAGGAAAGAGGTCTGCTTGTCCCCATGACCAGGCTTCACCCTGTGCTCCACCAGGGTGCTGAGCTGGCTGCTGGTGGAGTTATCTCAAGCACTGGTGTGGTCCCTACCCATCATCCCTGTACCTCCAAGCAGCATGGTTCAAGGTGAAGTTCTAAATCAGCAGCTTCAAAACTAGCAGAGACACTTGTTTAAAATGCCTATTTCTGAGTCCTGCTCCAGACTGTCAGGGTCAGATCAGAGACTGTGGAGTCAGAATGTTTACTGAGCCTGTATCCCCAGTGATTCTGATGCTCAGTCTGGAGGAAACCCTCGTCCTCCATTACAAACTCCTTGGGGTTGAGGGCTCTTCCATGTCTTTACTTCTTCCCACCCCTGCTTTATGTTAAGAAACTCTAAAACCAGCACTCAATCTAAATAAAGCTGTAGGCTTCATATGCAAAGAAGCTTCCAATAAGTCCCCAAATCTCTCCATCTCCAGCCAGAATGCCACGGTCCAAGCCGACCCCCAGGACAACTCCAGCCCTTCCTCGCCCACCACACAGACCAGGCACACGGCAGGTGCTGGAAAGCCTGCTGTGAACTGAGTTTAGGGCATCCTCACTGTCTTCCTGGCTGTCACCTCCCAGTCTTAGCCCAGCAAGGCGTGGGGACAGAGTTTGTGCTAACACTGTTTCCTTTTATTTACAGGGGCCCATGCTCTGGACACCCCACACTTTCCCCAGGTGTTGCCTCCAGGACTCTCAAAACATATCAGTAAGGATTCTTTGAACATTTCTTAGGAGATGACACTTAGAACACCAGCTAGGACATTGGCAGAGAGAATATCCCTCTGAACATGCCCCAGAGCCAGTGTCTGGTGTCTGAGCCCACAGTGGTCTCTAGTTTGATACAAAGTTCAAGTTTCATCAGAAGACAAAGGCGGCTGGGAAGGGAGAGCAGCAAATGAAGCAGATGGAGAGTCTCCGAGGGTCCCGCAGTCAGGAAAAGAGGGGCACCGGTGCACTGCAGTGCTCCGATTATGAGAAAGGAGGATCCACATTTGTCTTTGGGGAAGGGAAAATTGTCACAGTGACGGGTCATGAAGACTTCTCAGGAGGGTCCTTGTGAGGACAGAGCAGCTGGAGCATCAATCCAGTGAGTCAGCTGGTGCCGTGAGCCCCAGATGGAGAGCTCACTTCTACCCTTCAGAGGGGAAGGTTGAATGAGCCCATACGAAGTGTTGAATCCACTCAGACCTTAATGACAAGTGGCCTCTCTCCAAATGACAGCACTCTTGGAGGAAGTACAATGTCCTCCAAATGTCTCTAAGTGGACATTTAGACCAGGCCACGCTGGCACTTAGAAGGCCAGGGCCCGGCAGGCATTTCTCTCCAGCAGGAGGAGCCCTCGAGGCAATCTGCACAGTGGTCCAGGGGACCTAGGATCAGCTTGGGCACAAAGGAGCTGGACTCGGGTGGAGCAGCCACAGAGCCAGCACTGACCTAGAAGCTTCATTCTCCCCGAGGATCAGTAACTCTAGTGACCATTCACAAGTATATCCAGGATGTCCAGTGGGGACATGCTCAGGCACAAGAGCCACACACTGGAAGAGCCCCTGAGACGAAGACTTCTGATCTCATGCCCCCTGCCATTTAAGGGTCATTTGTGCCATCTAGTGATGTTGCCTAGTAACCCAGTTCACATTTCATTTTTATCAGGTTTCCATGGCAACCAACATTACTAGAAAGTTAGCCCAAGGTCAAGTTTGTTCTTAGAAAAAGTTTGACCTTCCCCAGACGGGGAGGGGGAAAGGAGAAGAAACTGAGACTCTTTGTTTTCTCTTTCTTCCACTTAGATACCACATTCATCAATGGAATGTTTAAAAATGAGGAAAGTGTGGCTGAAATGTTTGGTAAGTAAATCTGAAATTGCTTTTATCCACCAAGTGTCAGACATGAAATGTGTTTAGGAAATCTGAGGCAATGACCTGGGCCTTGGTGTCTGCCTCTGAGTGTCCACAGCCTCCCCAGCCAGCTTCAATGTCCCCAGGTCTGATGAGGGTAGTGATGGCTTTTGGTTCAGGTGAGTCACTGAGATGCCATGTGCCTTACTTCCTTGTCCTGACTACAGACCTTCCAGGAAGGGAATGATAGCCCCTCTTTACAGCTAGGGAAACAGCCCAAGGGAGTGAAGTGACGTGCCAGCCACCCAGCTAGAAGGGAGACTGCTGAGTCCAGAGTGTAGTCCCCTGAACAAAAATGGTCTCACTCCCCCCCTCAATAATAAATGTATGTAAAACTTGAGGATTTTAAAGGCTGCCAAGCATCCTAATTATCAATTTCATATCCATTATACAACTGTTGGGTGCTGTGATGGTTCCTACCGTCGATTATTAACAGTACCCAAAAGTAAGAGTGTACTGTGGTTGACCACTGCTGTGGGGTTAGATGGTTAGTGATGCTACACTTAAAAATGCACATGTGACTCACAGCTGGCGCCCTGTGAGTCACACGTGCATTTTTGAAATCACACGTGCATTGAATGAAAATGCATATTTACATAAACACACATGTAATCTTCAGAGAGAATTTCTCCACATTTTTTTTTTTTTAGGTAGGGCTTTTGGAAACAAAACCCAGGGAAAGAAGTTTGAGTGAGGTGGGAAGAAACTGGAGAACAGGCAGATGGACCAGTCCTCACACACACTCCTTCACCCCCCTGCTGATCCAGACAGTAGAGTGGGTCATCTCCTTTAGCACCCAGTGACCCCACCGTCAGAGACAGAGAACAAGGAGGGCAGCAATGAGTCACAGAGTCAGAAACAGTCAGTCCTGTTTTCCTGCCTATTAGGTTGCTGCCTACTTCAGAGAAAATCATTATTCTTGGTTGGTATTGGGCATGGCTCTGACCATCAGTGTCCCTAACCTGTGAAACAGTGACAACAGAGCAACATGCACCTAGAAGGATTAATATGAAATTTATGGACTAATAGATGAAATAAATGCTGCCCACATCTTATGCACTCTATTGATCTAAACTTTTAATAGCACCTGGTACTGTGTCTGGCTCATAGGTGCTCAGAAACTGTGTGTCAGTACACCTTTCCTTGCTAGCCTGGCTTATAATTCTATAGTGTTACTTGTATGATTTTACTGTGCTATTTGTGAGATCCATTCAACAAACCAACCATAAAAGAAACAAATCATATAGATAGTTCATTATCTCACACGACAGTGGTCTGAGGCACCAGAATGGATGAACTGGCTCAGGGCAGGTGTCAGAGACCCTGCAGGCCCACTCTGTCTTACTCTGCCTCTTCCCCGAGCATGCAGGGTATTAGCTTTAGGTTTGGGGCCTCATGGTTGAAACGTGGTCACAACCCACATGACCTCACCTGCATTGAACAAGGGAAAGGTGTAGATCAAAAGATGTCCTTACGTGCCCGCACTCTTTCTCAGGAGAGAAGGAGTCCCAGAAGAAGCCTCACACAGACTTCCTCTTAAGTGCTTCTGGCAGATCTGGGTCGGAAGCTCATCCCTAGATCAATCACTGGCACAGAAGCATGGGGTCACCGTGCTTGACATGAAACAGTCTCAGAAACTGAGGCAAAGGCTGGCTTCTCTAAGAAATGTCAATTTTGTTAGGAAGGAAGGAGAAACAGATGGCTGTTTGGTGGCAGCCAGCAAGGACCATGGCTTATACGCCTGCTTCCCTTGAGCTATTCAGAGCAGTGGGCGCTCACTATGCTGACGAGGACACAGTGGGCGCTCACTATGCTGACGAGGACCCAGCAGCCCAAGGGATTGAGAGTCCAGGGAACAGGCTCCTCCTGGGCCTGGCTCCCAGTGCCCACCAGCCCCTGCACCGCTCCTCCCCAGACTGCCTGGGCCCCCGCTTCACCTGGCTGCAGGCCGTCTTCACCAACTTCCCTCTGCTGCTCCAATTTGTGCATGGAATGAAGTGCGTTGCTGATCTCTGTCCTCGGGACTTTGAAGACTATGGCTGCGCCTGCAGTTTTGAGATGGATGGACTCCCGATGGATGAGACGGACAGGTGAGCAGGACCCATGGGTGGACCCTGGGGGCCTGATGGATGGGAAGGGCCCTGGACTAGGCACTCACTTGGGAGAGGTCTCCATCCTGTTAGCTACCAGCAGGGTGATGCTTTCTCCTCTTTACATTGCCATGTGACCTGTGACCTGCTGTAGGTGGTGGGCACATACCAAGAGCCCATGTGATGGCCAAATGGCAAAGCCGCATTGTGATGTTGCTCAAAGTTTGGTCACCTGCATCAGAATCTCCTGTGTGGTTGTTAAAAATGCGTATTCCTGGGGCTGGGGTTAGGGCTCAGTGGTAGAGCGCTTGACTATCATGTGTGAGGCACTGGGTTCGATTCTCAGCACTGCATATAAATAAATAAAAACAAAGGTATTTAAGAAAATGCAGATTCCTGGGATCCATCCCAGACCTATTACTCAGGCTATCTTTAGGTGGAACATGGAGGTCTACATTTAAACAAGCTCCCTTTGACTCTTCTGCATAATGAAATTTAAGAATAGTTTATTATTTGGAGTGGTTCTGGCCACCAGAGGTGAGACAACTATGAAGGTTTCTATTCATTTTTTAACAAATAAAAACAAAAATATGATGATATATGAGCATTGTGCTTAAGAAAAGAGAAAATCACCCCTGCTTTAAAGAAGAAAATGTCTACTGTGGAAAATAAGAAAATCAAAGTGTCCAGTAAAGATATGCGCATCCACATGTACAAGGGAAGCGCCCACTGAGGCAAGATCCCAAGATTGTCAACGAAACCTGAAACCTAAAAGCAGGGATATGCCAGCAGGTACAGAAAGCAGGAGGGCCCTTGAGTTATGGAAATGCGGTGCTCTCTGTTAAAATTTTAAGGCATGTTGCCTGCGACCCATGATTCTAAGCCTCTTTTCCTTTCTGACTTTGCCATCTTAGGCAAGTTAAGTTGTTTGCTCTCCAATTTTAAAAGTTGCTATTAAGAACACCTACTTCATAGGGTTATAATTTAGTATTAAATCTCCGAATTCAAGTTAAGGCGGCCGGGCCTCTGCCTGGCTTATGAAGAAGGTACCCCAAGAGCACTAGTGACTGGTAGCCACAGTGGAAAGAGCTCTAGCAGCAGCAGGAGCCAGAGGGGACTAGTGAAGTGGTGGTAATAATAACAGTGGCTGTAGTCATAGTAACAGCAGCATCCGCAGCAGAATCCATGTGGAAATGGGAAATGGATTCCCCAGGCCTCAACCCCTCCATGAACCATGCCCCTCACTCGCAGCTTTTACCCTTATGCCCAAATCCAGTGCAGTGGAGCGTGTGAGCCCATGTGGGCTCATAGAAGGTGGGAAGGGGTCCCATATGTGATACGCTGGGCAGCTCCTGCCTGGCCTGCTCTTTCTCCTCCAGGACACCCTCTTCAGATATCTTGACCCCTAAGCACCAAGGAAACCTTTCTGCTCCCCAGACACCTGCTCCTACACAGGCAAGAGTGTGGGCACAGGGCCTGTCTCCCTGCTCCACTCCACACTATCTACAGAGGGTCTGCACCCTGTTCTTTCTCTGTGCTTCCGGCACTGATAATAATACCCGGCATGTAGTAGCAACTCAATGAGGTAACTATTGTCTAGGTAATCAACCTCCAATTGATTTTCCAAGATTCAAAGAACTAAACAATTAAATAAAAAGTGGTAAAAGCTTCAAATAAATAAATAACAATACTTGGATGACAAAGAACAATGGTTTTGGAATTAATAAATCCATCCCACCTCCAAACCTGCGAGAGTGTGTAGGTTTCCAGTGGATCAAAGGGGCAGTCTCCCACCTTAAGGACCAGGAGCAAACTGACTCCTGAAGAGGTTGGCTCTGCGTGGGGTATGGGCCAGGGCCATTTCTGGGAACCTGCTTTCATTTCAGGTCCACCCTTACCCCTTCATTTAATTGTTACAAGACCTTGTAAATCTAGCAGTCGGAGACATGAAGCAATAATTCATCACTGTCTCCCATCCCAGATGAAAGATCAAAGTGGAATAGTGGGCTGCACCCAATTTCAATTGCTTTATACAGTTCAATGGGTGGGTGGGAACTTCCAAATTCCACAGTGCAGATTATTTCCATCTTGAACTTACTACTAGACACCAAAAATCATTGCTGTTATTGATTGAGTGGCTGATACATAATAGGATCTAGATAGATCTTTACTTGATTCCTAGAAATCCTTGTGAGTTGTCCAAGGTCATCATTTGACTATGTGATTTTTCTTCCTTACAATGCTCACTGATCTGTCTACACTGCAAGAGCCACCCAGCTCCAGCATCAGCATGTGTTGTGAACAAGCTGGACCTCGGGCAAGTCACAGCCTGTGTGTCTCAGCACCCACATATGTAAAGGACCATAGTAATAGTCACAGCTGGTGCCTGGGATCCACTTAAGGGATAGATGCATTAACCCTTGTCAAGCTCTAGGAGCAGGGGCCACTGCATGGTAGGCACTCAGCAAATGTTAGCTGCTGTAACAAGCAGCAGTAGTCATTGTCCTTATTCCTGTTGAGGAAGAGGTGTCTGATTGCAGGAGCTCCTTTGCCGGCTTCATTCCCGTCCCTGCTCTGCCATGCAGTTCCCAGGATACTTTTCTAGCCCCATCCTTCTGCCCCAGGCACAGGATTGGAGTCCTGCGTGGGCCCTGCACCTGAGATTCTCCATTCCCAACAGGCTCATTGAATGTAAAGTGCTTAGAGCAGTCCCTGGAATGCTCAAAAATGGTAACTGCTAATAGTGAGCCTCTCTGAGACTCGGTTTCCTCCCAGCAAATACTGTAAATTTGAAAAAGGGGTAAGTTGCCCAAGACAGACCACAGGTCATCAGTGCAAGTAGACTCAGACCAGCTGCAGAGCCCCACTCAGCCTGTCCCAAGAGCCAGAGTGGCAGGGCTGGTGGCAAGGCTGGGACTGCATCCTCCCAAACAGTGCTGCTGGGTGGGCAAGGGGAGTAGAGAGTGACAACTCTCCCCGCTCCATGGCACCAGAGGGAGAGACAGGTTCCCAGTGTGGGGTGTCATCCGAGTGCCATGGATCACCTCTGCCTCAGCCCTTCCCCTTGCTGGTGTTCAGATACTGCTGAGCTCTGGAACCTGGGAGCCTCCCACACTCTCTTCAAGCCAACAGAACTCTCTATTTACAATGTTTGGCAGAGAATGTGGCCTTCCCTGGTTCTCGTTTTGTCTAGTTCAGATTTTGTTCTATCTTTAAGCAGCCGATCGCCCTGTGTTGTTCGACAGCATCCTATGTCCACATCTTGCTCTGTGCCTGTCCCCGACTCCGCCACTAAATTGCTGTGTGTCCTCAGAGAAGTCATTTCTCCTCTTTTGGCCCCAAAGTCCAGGTCTACACAGTGGTGTGAGAAGCTGCACATTCAGAGCAAAGGGTTGCCCTTTACATATTTTAATGCCATCTGGCACAACCCAAGCTCTTCTGGCTGAGAGAGCTGTTCTGTGTCTGACTGCTGAGGCACTGGGTCCAGCCCAGGTCTTAGTATTTAATCAATCACCTCACCTCTAGAATATGAAAGTTGCTCTTTCCTCTCTGTCTTCCTGCTCTTAATGGGATCTCAAACACCTTTTGCAGATACAAGGGGAGACAGGGGGTTTTAATAAAGAAGCCACCTGCCCACTAAGCTGCTCTGTGCATCTCAGGCAGGGCCTTCCATGCAGAATGATGTGAAGCCTCCTCTTCCCTTTGCTGCAGAGCTCCTGGGGTCTGTGTCCTTGGCCTTGTCTCCAGTGGTCAGTTCAAGCACCCAATAAGGCTACATCTGCCACCACCCACAAGCAGGCAGGAGATAGGGCAGTTGGCCACTGCACGAGGCCAGGCAGAGTTGGAGCCAAACTGCTGCTGTTTATGAGATGGGATGGCTTCCCAGAAGGAAGTGGACAGTAGCAGGGAGTGGTAACTGAAGCACCCTCAGAGGCTTAGCATCTAGGTGAGAACGCTACCTGCCTGATCCTTACCTTCTCAGAAACACCTTCACACTCAGTCCTTAGGCTGAGATCCAGCCCATCCTGCTGGTTATGGAAGCCTGCGTGCCAGGCACATGCAGACCTGCCCTCTGATGCTTGAGAGTTAGCAGATGGTGTGTATGTGTGTGGGGTGTGTGTGTGTGTGTGTGTGTGTGTGTGTGTGTATGTGCGCGCGCACACATATACACACACAGAGTATTTGAAACAGCCAGCTTCTGAGGTCATCCAGAGATGCAGGGTGACCTTGGGCTGCCCACCTCTCCCCAGTCCTAACCCCGCTCACCCTACCCTGCCGCTGCCACAGCTGCTGCTTCCAGCACCGCAGGTGCTACGAGGAAGCCTCTGAGCAGGACTGCCTCCAGGACCCCTCCAGGCTCAGCGCAAAAGTCGACTGCATCAGCAAGAAGGTCACATGTGGTGAGCATCTGCAGGTGTCCTGGGGCTGGGTGGAGACCCAGGGACCCAGGCCTGAGTGTGGCTGAGGGGTCCTGGGGTCTCTGCATCGTTGTTGCCATTGGCAATGTCATTGGTAAGGGTTAGGTACCCGAGGCCTGATGTGCGATAAACGTTTCTTTAAATTGAAGATTTGTAATTTTGTAATTGTAGCAACCCTGGGGCTTGTGAGGGGCAATTAGTTTGCTGCTTTTGCATTGTGGACATTGGGTGGGGCAATCACTAAAGTTCTCTGAAGCTCACTATGGGGAGGAGAAAACCTACTTCAGGGTTGCATTATGAAGTAAGCAATGCTGGTAACATGACCTCTGCAGTCACCGTGTACACTACCTCAGTGACGTCCCTGGAAGTGGAAGTGGGGATGAGGGCATGAGGCCCACGGTGGCTGCCATCTGTAAGAGTCACCACACACAGGGGCAGGTCTCAGCTCTCCACCTTGTCCAGGACTCACATTCCAAGTCTTCAGCAATCCTGGTGGAAGCAGAGCAGGTGAAGGCACAGAGGCAAGGCCTGCTGGACCAGGTTAAGGCCATCTTGACGCACACCTGGTGGACGGTCTTTATGCACAGCTGCTCTAACCCCCCTGACAGACCCATGAGATGGGGACCTTTGTTCAGTTTTCAGACAAAGGAGGGAAAAGCCAGAGAAATTAAATAACCTGCCCAGAGTCACATAGCTGCCCAGTGGCAGGACCACAGGGTCTGGACCCAGGGTCAGCCGACTCTCAAGTCCAGGTCACAAGGACAGGGTGGTGCATGGGGTATCAAGGAAGGATGGAGGGAGGCGCTGGCTGTGAACCAGCGGGCGAGGGACCTGTGAGCAGAGAGCAGGACCCATCCATTGATGGCCAGCCCTGGGTGAGTGCCTACACCAGCAAGGACAGTCACCTCAGTGTGGGGACTTCCTGACCTGCCATACTGTCCTCACAACTGTCAGACCCTGGTAGTCCAAAAGACAAGTGATGTGTCAGGTGGTGACAAGAGCTGTGGAGGACGAAGAGTCAGGGAAAGGCAGGGCTGGCCTGGGCCCTGTTAGGAAGGAGGAGCCTCCTGGGGTGATGGCGGCTGGGCAAGGAGGGGCGGGAGCCATCCCAGCAGCTCCCAGGGCAGGGGAGAGGTGACCAGGCAGGGCACTAGGGTGGCCCGAGGCTCCAGGTGCCTGGAGCACTTGAGAAACAAGGGGGACAGAAAGACAGGTGAGGAGGGGTGTTGGAGGGGAGGACAGCTGCAGGGGGACAATCCTTGGAAGTTCCCTAGGCCACGTCAGGAAGTCATTGCAGCGTTCTGAGTGAAGAGCCATGCTCACCTGAAGTGTATTCTGTCTTCCCAATGAGGACACAGAGGTCACGGTGGGCAGGGACGGGGCCAAACTGGGAGGCCACCAATGCCATCAGGCAGGAGATGACAGTGGCTCCGTGGGGAGGGGGGCGTGGCGTGGAGATGTGGAGATAGGGCCAGACTAACTCCAAGGAAGGTGGAGCCCACAAGGCTGCCTGTGGATGCCTGTGGATGCCTGAGTGTGAGGCCAAGGGCCACGGTGACTCCCAGGCAGGTCCTCTGAAGCAGTGGCACTGATGTGAGTGACAGGAGGAAGGTGGCAGGGGGGGTGGCCTCATGGGGCGCATTGGGAGCTTGGCTGTGGGACTCCTGTGGCCTCTGAGACCCACTGGGATCTCTCTCCACCCTGCCCTGCCCTTGCTCTGTGCCCAGAGTCTGCAGACCCTTGCAGTCACTTGCTGTGCACCTGTGACAAGGCTGCCCTTGAGTGCCTGGCTCAGTCTGGCGTCAACTCCTCCCTGAACCTTGTGGACACCTCCTCGTGCCTGGCTCAGACTCCAGGTAGGAAGCACGCACGGGGCCCTGTGTCAGAGCTGGCGTGGGACGGGCTGTTGGTGGGTTTCCCGGGGTCCACGCACAGCACCTTCAGCCAAGTCCCACCCGCTCCCTAAACACTCCTGTGCACTTCCCTTCCAGAGACGAGCAGCAGGAAAGACACCACGGCTCTGCTGCCTGGAGGTGAGGCCACCCGGGGAAGCTGGCTCTTACTGGGAATACCAGGCCCTGGGGTGAGGACAGCTGGTGGACACCCCTCCTTTACTAAGCCCACCTCACAGAAGCTGGAGCACCCCGTGACATCTGACTTGTCCCCACCTCCCGCAGCTAGAAGATGTGATTATTTCTGATAAGCCCAGTGCAGACACCCAACATCAAATGGGCCCATAGCAAACTCTGTCCCTTGCTAATGGTTGGCTCCACAAATGGACTGTCTATGATTCTGACCAAGGTGTCAGCTTAACCCAGTGAGGACGGAGATCCCAGTTCTGTCTCCCCCCTCTCCGTCTCCAGTCAGATCCCTGGCATGGGCATGTCTAGGACAGGACCTGGTGCTCAGAGGAGCAAGGCCCTTTGCAGCTGCATGGACTCCTGGAGACAGACCCAGGCCTCCCCTGTCCTCCTTCCCATCCCTCCTTGTGCTGACCAGAGCTGGGCAGAAGGGGCAGCCTGGATCCAGCCCAGGCACTTAGAAGGGGAAGCTGTTTTCATGTGTCTTTTCTGGACAGGTTTGATTCTTCATCATGGTCCACCGAACCAAGCAAATGATATTTCTTACTGTAAAATGTGGATTTTAGGAAAAGACGGGAGCCAAGTTTATGCCTGCCAGTCCTAGCTCACCAAAATCTCCATCAGCTCTCAATCCTGGCACCTTTGGGCACCTGGGGATGGGAGGATGGGAGGCCCCAGGTGCACCTTGGCAGAACATCCCTCCTCTCCTGGGGCAGGGGCCTCTTCCAGAACTAGCTGTGCAGTGTTTGCTAAAGAGCAAACGTGTGTGTGTGTGTGTGTGTGTGTGCATATGCATATGAGTATGTGTGTAGGTGTGTGTGGGGGATATGTATGTGGGTAGATGCTTGGGTATTTAAGGGTGTACACACAGGGGCTGTGGGTATGCATGCTATATTTCTGTGTCTTCCGAGTCCACATCCATCACGGAGGGCTTGAGTCCTCTGCCATCTGTGCTGCCTCTTGAACAGTTGACATACTGTAGGAGGTGCTGGGCATTTGCAATCTTCTCACTCCCTTCTGCCCATGTCTGATAGGGCCTACCTTCCCCATCAGAACCCTGCCATTTCTGCAGTTCCTCCTGAGCTGGTGACAAGATCACCTTGTCACTAGCTGGGCGGCCCCTGTTTTGGGGGGAGTTGGAGATCAAGGACACCCTCATGCAGGATGGACAGCTCCCCCTTGGCAACCTGTGCTCAGCCCTCCCCCAACCCCAGCTCCATGGTCCCTCGGTTCCCAGACGATTCTCCTTCTACTCTCTGTGCTTGGTCCTGACACTGTGTTGCATGGTCAGTGCTGTCCGGGTCTCTCTTTCCCCAGTGGCTCCTGCAGAACCCACAGATGCCAGCCTGATAGCCGTCTCAGGAAAAGGTGAGCAAAGAGGGCTGGTGTGGACCCCAGTATCCTCATCTCAATCGAGCTACCCCCCACCTGCTGGCACCTGCTTCCTTAAAATTTACCCTGCTTGCTCGATTATGGAACTGACCAAGTGCATTCCAGAGCCCCTGGTTCTTCCTGACCCCAAATCTCCTCCCTCACTCTCCTGTCCCCATCGCTGGATGACTACCAAGTAAAGGGCAGCATGCCCACCCTGGTAGAGCTCAATTTCAGAGGAGCACCTTTATGAGATAAGTGTGTTTCAGGGATTGTATGAAACAACACAAAAAACTTATTTCTTGTTCATCTGAAATCCAGAGGTAGCTGGGCATCCCATAGTTTTGCTTTCTAAGTCAGACCAGCCTGCCCCTCAGAAGGTCACTCTGCATACCACCTTCCCAGAGTTGGCTCTTTCCCTCCTCCAGAGCTGCTGACGCTGGGCCAAGAGGCTTGGAGCAGAGGCCATGCTGCTCTTCCCTCCTGGCCGTCCCCAAAGTGGCCAAGGGCATCTCATCCAATAGCTCCCAGACAGCCTGCCCTTAGGTCCATGTTCAGAGAGAAGAGAAAATATCACCCAAGTAACACCCCACTCTATATCCTACCCAACAACCAGCCAAGCATGATTGACAGGGGCGATTTGCATTCTCTTCGGGGCAAATTCTCCAAACTTGAGGAACTGCTGTGCAATCCTGGCCCCATCAGACCACCATGAAATAACCCTCAACTGGCACATTCTCCAAAGTCTGAGTTCTTAAGCTTTAACTGTCCTCTCCTTGGGGTATGAAGGAAGCACAGGGTTTATCTCTGGGAAAGACGGAAAGGAAATGAGGTTCCTTGAGGTGTCTAAGGCCTAGATGGAGGTGGCTGCCTGCACACGCACTCACACACGGGGACAGGCATCCCTCCAGGCAGAGGCCACCTGCATGTGGGGTCAAGAAAACATGTCACACTGTGCAGGTGGGGGAGTTTGTGGAAAAAAAAAAAACAGATTGTCACTGTCTTCACCATCCTATCACCATACCATTGGGTTAATTCAGGGTACATTCAGGGTCCAATCCTGGCCTCTCCATTTTTCAGCTGTGTTGGACAGGTTGTTAAGGACAGGTTGTACCTGTCCCTAAGTGTGGCATGAGTAGGCCCTGCAGATACTGGACCAGCCTCTGCCAGGAACCTGGTGTGACTATGTAAAACAGCAAGCACATGCCACCAATCAAGCTGAACCCTGGATGACCTGCTTGTAGTATATAATTGCATTTGATGCTCAAACGACTCTAGGAAAAAATTGCCATGATGTCCATTTTAAAATAATAAATTGAGGTGCAGAGGCAGTATCCTCAGCACACAGCCAAGTGGCAGGGCGGCTGGGACAGGAGGAAGGTCCTGTCATTACCTCTAGACCAGCTTCTCTCTGCAGTTGCCTTCCGTTAGGACGGCTCCAATCTGGGGAAGTAATGGCCTCTCACTCCTAAAGAGGTTTCCTGCTGGTCTTTCTGCCTGAACAAGGCCTGGCCCTGACCCACTGGACTGGAACCTCCTAAGGCACCGTGTGCGGCCACAGCCCTGATATGTGGTCATGGCTTTCACTTCTCGGTCCTCACCCCTAGCAGGTGACCTCTCTGGGCTCAGGGCACCCACCTGGATCCATAACTGAAGCTGGGCGGCTTCTTTCCACAGTGGCTCCTGAGACCAGAGGCGGAAGACTGGTCATTCTCTTGAGGATAAGTAAGCAGACAGATCCTGAAGGAGGCAGGCAGGGTCCGGTGGAGAGGTGCCACCAAACATGTGCTCTGTTCCAGTGACTAGTGACCTCTTAATGGGCCCAGAGGAACTATTTTAATCATTTCACAGAATATGCAGGACACTGAGGCTCAGGGAGCTTACAGTTCTAAGTCACTCGGCAAGTGACCTGGCGGCCTGGTCTCTGAGTCCAACTTGAGGCTGTGTGACTATTTTCTTCCATTATTCTATGGTGACACAGAACACACTGTCTTACCTAAAAGTATCTAGGCCAAAATTTCTTGGTGGAATTCACCTGGCCATTTGCTTTGCTTGTGGTGACTAAAAACCATGGAGTCTTTATTTAAAAAGTACAAGGAACTGAGAATAAAGACCTGCTAGTCACTCAGAACGAACAAGAAAGCAAATGGACCCCAGGCAGTGGCTTTGCCGGGTGCCTCCAACGTGCTGGTGTATTTCTGAGTCCCTTCCTGCTGTCCATCTCTGAGGAGTCCTGGCTGGTCCTAGGCTGGTCCTAGGAGCCTGTTGCTGTCCCCACGTTACAGATGCAGAAGCCCAGAGGGTAGCATGGTTGCCCAGGTGGCTCAGCTCAAGTCCTCGCTCTGGGTCTGTAGATTTTGTTTTTGAAGAGATCAGTCTGCCCAGTGCCTTCTCTTCCCCGGAGCACAGTGCCCTGGCTGGAGAACTCCCAGCCTGGTGTTCACACAGTGCCGCCATTTCGGTGTGAGCATGTGACAGGGAAGGCGGTTTCTCATTTCCACAGAATTTTCCCTGGGCATCTCTGGCTCTTTGTGGTCCAGTGGGACGTGGCGTGGTAGCTGATCAACCCTAACCCTAATCCAGCTTCATCCAGGCAGCCTGGCTTGCACCTGCCTCTTCCCAGCTAGGTGGCCTGGAGAGTGGCTGACTTTCCTGCCTGTCCCCCTCTAAAGGAGCATGAGCATGCTACTGCCAGCTCATGGGTTGTCCCAGAGTTAGAGTAAGAGAGTCCTATTGCCAGGTCAGAGACAATAAGTGCTTAATAGCTACCATAGTCATTCACTTTACAGAGAAGCAGCCAGCACCGTCCACCATGCATCCTGCTGTCTCTGTACTGCATGCTCTCTGGTCAAAAATGCGATTTTTCTTTTTTTTTTTAATTTATTTTTTATTGGTTGTTCAAAACATTATAAAGCTCTTGACATATCATATTTCATACATTAGATTCAAGTTGGTTATGAACTCCCAATTTTACCCCAAATACAGATTGCAGAATCACATCAGTTACACATCCACATTTTTACATAATGCCCTGTTAGTAACTGTTGTATTCTGCTACCTTTCCTATCCTCTACTATCCCCCCTCCCTCCCCTCCCATCTTCTCTCTCTACCCCATCCACTGTAATTCATTTCTCTCCTTGTTTATTTTCCCATTCCCCTCTCTTTTCGTCTTTCTGTCCTCCAAATTCTGGAGAAGCCACATTCCCAGGTATTGCAACAAACTCCCCTGCTTCCAGCCCTCGCGCTGCAGCTGAATTGACAGTGAGCCTATGTTGAGGCCGGGGTCCTCTGACCTCTCTTCTGCTCTCCCACAAGCCCTCACCACGGAAGACAGAGAAAGGGCAGCAGGAAGAGCACTTGACTTCCTGCACCTGGAGCAGGGGAGGCATCTGGCCCCCAGGTGGGACAGGCCAGGTCAGCACTTACCCTGTCTCTCCTCTCTCTCCTCTTCCAGAGCCAGGCCAAGATCCGGAAGGCACGGAGGCCGCTAGGGCCACGCCCCCTCCAGGTAAGCACACCTGGCTCCTTCTTCCTGTATATGTCATCATCCCCAAACATTTATGAATTCAAAGCATTCCAGATGAGACTTGAGGCCAAACCCCAAATGGAAGGAGTCACGGAAGCCAATGTACTTTTACATTCCTGTCCATCCAAAAAGGGCACAAATAAAATCAAAAGATTCTTTAGGAAGAAATGGGAGATATCTGGTAAAAAGATGCATTCAGAAAAATACAGAAAATTACTTTTAGCTCCATTTAAGTCACTCATAATTCAACAAGACAAAGACACTTTTAATATTTGAAGATTTTTTTCCCAGTCTTCCTCTAGCATATCTATGAGCATAACTTGCGACTGCTTCATGTCCTTGCTTTGTAGTCCAGGTGTGTCTGAAGCAGTGTGGGGCAGCATCCTGTCATTGGACATGACAGTAGACATCACATTTCTGTAACATGAGTTGTAGCGCCTGTACAATGTCTCCTTATATGGAAACAACTTATTTAACCAATCACTTCCAACATTTGTTATTATGAATGGTAGATACATACTTTATGCCCATCTGCTTCTCATTAACTTGTTTGGGTAAATACCAAGAGGGAAGATTGCTGGACCAAGGGCAGAACCCGGCAGCTTTGCTGGTCATCTGATGCTAAATTATGAGGAGAAGCCTGCGGTGCTGCACAGGACGAGGAAGTTGGAGATTGGCTTCATCCTTGTACCACGAGGTGGCCTTTTCCTCCATTCCCTTTGCTGTGGGTGTACTGACCATCCACAAACAGGCCTGAGGAGCCACCACTGTTCTGTGCATGAGCTGCCACCCCTGTGGTCGAGTGTAGGCTCCCGTCAGTGCTAGGACCTCTGTAAACACTTGGAAATCCTCACATAGAACTCGTGGACCCCGAGGACCTGCTGTCATGTCTGCAGACCCAGGTGGGGGCACAGTCTCCCAAAGCTCCTGTGCTCTGAGACGCCTTGTCCATCTGCAAACCTGTCCTTGAGCTGCTTTTTTGAATCTTAACCCTCAAGGTGTGCATTTTAGGATCTGCAGAGGTTGCTACAACCAAAGAGGCCACCCTCATCCCTGCGGGCCTTAAATCCTCGGGGCTGGCGGTGCCATCCTCTGCAAGTGGACCTGAGGAGGCAACTAGAAAAGGTAGGCAGAGGCTGGCAGCTGGAGGATGACTGTCCTCCCACCCTGAGATCCTGAGGTTAGGCTGTTGACAGGGAACCTGGGGCCATCTCGTCTGATTGCCGGCTTCTGACATTGTGGGGTATCCTCCCCGTAATGATCAGCAGAGTGAGGCTCCAGGGCATGTGACTTGTCTGTTGTCACTGGCTGTTGTGAGGCCAAACCTGGGTCGGATCCAGGGCCTTTCCACCCTTGGCCTGCTGCTCCCACAGCTCTGCCTTTGATGGCCCAGATGGGAAGAGCCTGCCATGGTCCACACCAGGGTTTACTGTAAAGAATGAAGCACTTGGGTCTTAATAATCCTTCCCTTGTCCCTCTTCCCACTGATGTCTTATTAAAGGCCCCGTACCTGCAAGGAGCCACTGTCAGCTGGGTCCAGAGGAAGCCTGGTTGATGTCTGAACAGACCCTCTCTGGAGGGCAGTGCACAGATGTGGAGAAAGTTGCATTTGAAAGTTGTAGGCAGAGGAGAGGGTAGGAGGGTAGAGGCTAAGGAACAAACACAGGAAAAGAAAACCAAGGGCTCAGAAAGACATGGCTGCCAAGTGTGCTAGCTTAACTTGGCCCAGAAGTCCAGGAGGACAGACAAGACTGCTTACGATGCTCAGCTCTGTCCAGTTATAAAGACCATCCTTGGTCCCAGCAAGTCCCCTTCCCTTAGGATCTCATGGAGAGTCTGGTAGAGTATTAGAAGCCAGGGAACAGTGTATCTGTGACACAGTGTATCCCAAAGAGAGGACCAGCCACAGCCCCATTCTGTCAGAGGTTTCCTCGTGCCACCCAGGGCTGTCCTCGTGCAGCCTGGAACACAGCCCTCCTCTTGGCAACTCTGCTGACATTCCTTGATCTCCTGAGAGTCTCTGTTCCCAACCAGTCTGTGACAGACTCACCTTCCTGCACCTGGGGAGCGAGGACAACACGCAGATGATGCTGCCACTTGGGGAGATGCTCTTCTGTCTGACGACCCGGTGTCCGGAGGAATTTGAATCTTATGGCTGTTACTGTGGACGAGAAGGAAGAGGCGAGCCGAGGGATGCCCTGGACAGGTATGGCAGGTAGAGGGTGGCAGGCGAGGGAGGCCGAGGCCATCCACAGCAGCGAGAGCCAACAGGCCACAGCTGTGCTGCATTTTGCCTTCAGCCTCACAAAGAGTTTCTGCAGGCATTGGGCAGCATGTGGGCCAATCTCCTGATGAGCAGCTGGGGTGCAAAGGCTGACTTGTCTGCAATTCCTCCCCTAGTTGAAAGGGCCAAGTCAGACTAGTCCAGATCTTTTGATTTGGGAATCTAGCAACACCACAAATACTGCTCAGCTGCCATGAGAAGGCTGGTCTGCAAAGACACTTCAGAGGATCCTAAACCTATCTATGATGCAATGGCCAACATACAGATTTGGGGTCTTCACTTGGTTTGCCCTACAGAAGGTCCCATTGAAATGATCTTCTCAGCAACTTTTAACTGTTAAATTTTATTCCCACCACCTTTGGAAGAATTCTGATTTTACGCATTCATTGATTGACGTTCATTCATTGATGTATGCAGTTGACCCACATTTCTTGAGGTTTTGCTCTGTGCCAGGCTGTGCTAGATGGTGGGGATACAAAAGTGACTGCAGCTCAGTAAAGCAATACCACTTATGGCCAATAGAGGTTTGCCTAGTGAGAGATGGAAAATTAAGCAAAAATACCACATGATATGACAAACATAGAAGCAACAGGAAATTATGGAAGACTCCATCAGAGTTTCAGCAACATTCCCAAAGTGAAGCTGATAATGTTTAAAGATAATTGTATTTGGAAATCAACCCCCCACCCCGACCAGTGGAGCCATCTACTTTCTAGGGTGCTTGTCCCTGTCAAAAAATTGTGAGTTGTTGAGTGCCCCTGAGTTCAATCCCTGATACCATAAAAAAAAAAAAAAATTCTCTAAATCTATGACTCATCCCTGCTTGGTCTGTGGTCTTCAAAGGGAGCCAGAGTCATGAAAGGGCAGGGAAGTGTTGGAAAGGGAGGTTTGGGGCAGCAACTGTAGCTCCCTATTGGCTACTGCCATCACCGCTGTCCTAGGATATCCATCTGACTAGGGGGACACTGGAGATTATAAGGCTACATCTGCTCAGAAAGGCAGGTCCAGAAACAAGAAACAGATTTACTGTTCTCAGGTGTTTACGAAGGTCCTGCTGTACACTGGACGCTGTTCTAGATCTAGGCCCTCTTTATGCTTCAGATACTCACTGTGCTCTCTTTCAGCTGAGGGTGAGTGCCCTAAGAATACAGGATTAAAAGATTGGATGAGGGGGTCACTGCTAGTCTATATGGGTCCTCTGTGCAAACTAAAAATAAGTACCCCTTCTTGAAGATTCCTATTTCCATCTTTTGAAAATTACCATAATAAATATGCAAATCACCCATATTTGCCATCAACAAATATAAAATTTTTAAATAATAGGGTTCATATAATGTGATTGATGCTGCCCTGCAGGTGCCCTGAACAACCACACGCAGGGTGTGTATGAGTCAGCCCCATGTGCACAGGGCAGGAGGCACTGGCTTCTCTCACTACCACAGGGAACCTGGGTGCAGGCCTCGAGGGTCCTGGGTCCGTGGGGAGCTCCAAGGAGTAAAGGGCTTTCTGGATCTTAGGTGCTGTGTGTCCCACCACTGCTGCCTGGGGCGCGTGAGGCGGCTGGGCTGCGTGCTGGAGAGGCTTCCTCCGTCACGGGTGGTGTGCGAGGACCACACGGTCAAGTGTAAGTGCTGCTGCTGCACAGTGAGTGCTCAGCTCAGCTCAGCTTCCGGAGGCTTTCCCAGCCCCTTCAGAAGAGGTTTCCCGGTGCCCTGTCCCCCTGCCCATCAGGAGGTGCACATCTCTCAGGCTTTGTAGCCAGAAAGGAAATGCTGCCCTGAGAATTCCCCGGCAAGGTTTTGTTCCTCCTCAGTCTTAGGAGGGGAGCCACTGGCTGGGCCTTCCTCCCGCTCCTGCCTCTCCACTCCCTAAGCACAGCGCATGGAGCTCTGGGTGGTGTGGGACCATTGTCATTTATGGACCATGGGTCCCTGGTGCTGTGTGCTCACGTGTCCCTCACCCACCTGCTCTTTTATCCACCTGGCCAACAAACCCTCATCAGGAACCAGCAGAGTAGTGAAGCTGCCTGGTCCTTGCCTCCAGTCCCTCAGCCTGCAGGGAAGAGACCAGGATCTCATGCAGCATGTGCTAACAGGGGTACTGGGCGTGGGCACAGGGGGCCTGGAAGGAATCAGAAGGGGTGGTGAGGGGAGATGGCAGGAGGCTCTCCGGTTCCCATACTGTCATGCTGGGCATGGGCATGGGGAAGGAGAAAAACCATGGTATTCTGTAATGCCCTGAGGCTTCAGAACAAAACATGGGTCTATATTCTGGAAGAGAAAGTAGAGTGGGGGCCTTGAGTGGCACAATGTGAAGAGAGCTAGATAGTCACCAGATCATGAACCTGAAGGAGCCAGGAGCAAGACTCAAACACATTTTCTTCCTAGAAGGGACAGGAGCCAGGGGTGGGTTTTGTACCTTGGAGTGGCAGGATTAGGTAGATATCATGTCCTACTGCTGCCAGAGGCTCGCTCCCTCTCCTAGGATCAGAGTCCAGAAGAGCGGCATCTGCAGGGGAACCGTGTGCAGCTCCAGTCCAGCCCTCTGTGACCCATGAGCTCGTGTCCTGCACCAGGTGTTCCATGGTAGATCATGGGAAGTGAGGGCATCTCGGAGCCTGGTCTGGGCTGTTTGGATCCTAAGTGCAGCGTGAAAAGTCAGAGCTCCTCCAGAGCAGAGCCTGGGTGATCTCCTCTCTGCACTGGCTCCTCCTTCTCCTCCTGATTCCTGTTGCTGTCTGTGGCCCATGTAGGGGCCAATTCAGGAAGTTTAGAAGGTTTGTGTGGTACAGGGTGAGAAAAAAAAATAGTTTAATGCTTCAAGTAAGTTTAGACAGGAAAACACACCACACACACACACACACACACACACACACACAAAACCGAGAACTTTAGCCCACTGAAAACTACAGATGACACAGATATTTGCAGAAATCTTATCTAAGTCTAGCACCTTCAGATATGCCAACTCATCTGAGTCACACCACCCCCTGGATGGGACTTACACATTGAAGCAAGAGTAGGCTTTCCAGAGCCTGCAAGAAAAACTACATGAAGCCTAGGAAAATTCAAATTTCAAATATACAGGGATAACTTTTTAAATATATGTCTTAAGTGATCAAACTTTCAGACATATTATCTGAAATTCAAATTTAAGAGGTCATCCTGTATTTTTCTGTTACTATTAAAATAGGGTAGACAAGAATCTCCATTTGACAAATGCTGATCAGGGAGGGAGGACATGCTAGTTGAGTCCAGCGAATATTACTTGGAAAATACAAGTTGAGGAGTGAGTTACGTGCTCAGACATGTGGATTGGTCCTCACGGTGCTGTCCAGCAAGAGGGAAGAGTGAAAACTTACACAACTGCTGTGTGATGTGATCATCTCAGAGCCTGCTAGGATGGGAAGAACCATCTGGTGGGTTCAACTGGAGCCCCAGGAAAGACACTTCCTTCCCGGAGGCTGTCTGGAGGAGGGGATGCCAAGCTGAGTCCAGACAGACAAGCATGAGTCCACCAGGCAGAAGGCTGAGCAGCCCCTGCAGAGGGTCCCTTACCAGCTGGAGCAAGACCAGATGCCAAGAAGGGGCCTGGGAGGGGACTGGAGGGGACGGGCTGAAGGAGCAGCCAGGAGGCCAGGGAGGCCCTGGGTGCTGTCCCATTATCTCTCATGTCTGCTACTCTGCTTTTGCCCTCTAGGTGTGGGGCAGAGCCTGTGCCAGAAGCTTCTATGTGCCTGTGACCAGACGGCAGCCGAGTGCATGGCCTCCGCCTCCTTCAACCAGAGCCTCAAGTCGCCAAGCGGACAGGAGTGCCAGGGCAGGCAGATGTCCTGTGAAGACAGCACGCTCGGAGGGTGCTCCACCTCTTCTGTCAGCTCTAGCTCCGAGGAGAACAGCGAGGAGGCAGCACCTGGCACAGAGAGCCTCAAAAGAACCAGAAGATTTCTGGGGAAGGTACTTGGTCCCTTGGGGACCAGGCCACGCCACAGCAGATAGATTCCAGTGGGCAGGACAAGCGTGCCCTGTAGCTCTGCTCCTGCCTGCCTTAACTCTTTGGCCCTCAGACCCCTCTACATCCACTGGAGCCTTAGCAGAGATGCAAAGGGGACAGAGGCAGAGCGCCTGGCCCGCGAGCATCCCCACATCTGCCAGCTCACACAAGAGCGTGCACCGGAGGAGGCAGCGGCACAACTTCTGAGTTTCCCGTAGTGTACTTTGGAAGTTCAATAAATATGCCAACCCATGTTCTGCTTATTTATTTTAAGGACTGTTTAGTTGTAGATAGAGGCGCATGAGTGGAGTGTGAAGTGAGATGACCAAAACCATATTATTTCCTCTGTTGTCTCTGTCACCCCACCTTCCGATCCACTCACACACCAGTATCTCAACTCCGGAATCACTGAAAGCTACTTTTTTCTTTTATCAAAAAAAAAAAAAAAAAAGTAGATGGCTGGGGATATAGCTCAGAGGTGGAGTGTCCAACATTCATGGGCCCTGAGGTCACTCCACAGTACCACAAAAAGACAGGTGGGTCTATTTGATCACCTGTGCATTACCAACAAGCTACGAGTGACATAGGCCAAGGACAGGCAATGACAGCTCTTCTGGTATGTGCCCTAAAGTGCCTGCTGAAACCAGTCTTGGAAATCAGGATGGGTGTTGCAACACATGACTAAACCAGTCAGGGTCACTCCAGGTGAACTGGGCTGGCATGAAATATACGTATTCATATATGAACGGAGGAAATTTATATATATCCAATTCATTCTACTCTTTCCTATTCCCATCCCCGCTTCCCTTCATTCCTCTTTATCTAGTCCAATGAACTTCTATTCTTCTCCCCCTTTTATTGTGTGTTAGCATCTGTGTATCGGAGAAAACATTCAGCCCTTGTTTTTTGGGGACTGGCTTATTTCACTTAGCATGATGGTCTCCAGTTCCATCCATTTACCAGCAAATGCTATTTTATTCTTCTTTATGGCTCAGTAATACTCCATTGTGTATATATACCATATTTTTTTATCCATTCATCTGGTGAAGGGCACCTCAGTTGGTTCCACAGCTTAACTACTGTGAATTGAGCTACTATAAGCATTGATGTGACCACATCACTGTAGTATTCTGATTTTAAGTCTTTTGGGTATATAATGAGAGCAGGATAACTAATCAAATGTTGATTCTATTCAAAATTTTTGAGGAATCTCCATACTGCTTTACAAAAGTCAAATCAATCAAAGGAGAAACTAATTCAAATTAAAAATCAGAAATACATGAAAATGACAGGGAATAAAAATCATTTCTTAATAATATTGAATATAAATGGCCTAAACTCATCAATCAAAAGACATAGACTGGCAAATTGAATTAAAAAACAAGACCCAACAATATTCTCTAAGAGATTCATCTCATAGACAAAGACATCCACAGACTGAAGGTAAAAGGATGGAAAAAACATATCATTCTAACAGATCTCATAAATAAGCAGGGGGTTCTATCCTTATATTGGATAAATTTGACTTTAAAAGCAGGGGTTCTATCCTCATATCAGATAAAGTAGACTTCAAGCCACAGTTAATCAGAAGGGCAAATCATACTGCTTAAGGGAATTATACAGCAAGACATAACAATCATAAATATTTTTGCCCCAAACAATGGATCACTTACATACATCAAGCAAATCCTTCTTAATTTCAAGAATCAAAAAGAGCACACCACCATAATATTGGGTGACTTTAACACACCTCTCTCACCACTGGATAGATCCTGGAAACAAAAACTAAAAAAAGAATCGATAGAACAAAAAAATAAAATTAATAATTTAGACTTAACAGACATACATAGTCATCTATCAATGACTAAAAACACTTTCTTCTCAGCAGCACATGGATCCTTCTCTAAAATAGATCATATCTTAGGCCACAAAACAACACTTAGCAAACACAAAAAAGAAAAAGAAAAAAGAGAGAGAGATAATACCCCGCATTCTATCAGATGATAATGGGATCAAATTAGAAATCAATGATAAAATAATATGCTATTGAATGACAAATGGATAGCAGAGGAAATCAACATTTTCTTAATAAGTTGACTCTCCTGCTCTCTAAAACAAGTGTTTGGTATCTTTTTGTCTTTCTTCAAATCCCCAGCTTCACGCTCACTCTCAGCCGATGACTGTCTCGAACATTGAAGGCTTGATATTTTACCTTGTTTTCAACCTAACAAGTTAGTTTGTGGTTCATGGATGCTGGCAAAAGACCTGAAACACCTGGGTCAGAGACAAAGGACTTCTTACGGCAATGGCAGTAACCTGAGTGTGGGCATCTGTGCTGCTTCCCCAGGCCTACAGGCAATGCAAAGGCCAGGGGTGAAACCCTCTGACTCCGTGAAACTATTCTTCACAGCACTGAATTAGACAGGCAGTCAGTACACACAGATAAATGGAGTCAGGTCAGGTCAAGGAGGCCTGTTTGAGTGAGTCCAGGAAGTTGGAGACTGTGCCCTGAGGGATTGAAATGTTAATTCCTTCAGAGCCCTTCCTCCACTCTTAACAAGAACATGCCAAGGAGGCAACAACCTGTTGCTAAGGTAACCTGTCCCAGGGATTGCACCCCCCCCCCCACCAGGGAGTCATAAAGTTTTAATTAATGTGTCCAGGCTGCTCCACCTGGCCCTTCCCCCATCCATCTGCTTTTCACCTTTTGGCCATCCCAAGAGCATTTCCTGGGCCTAGTCACATACATAGGAAGGAGAGAGATGAGGGGAAGGAGGCAGAACAAAGGAAGTTAGGACATATAAACAGGCCAAACACCTTCACTTCTTGGGATACCAGCATAGTATCTATGGACCCCTTCTTCCTCCTGGGAGAAGTCTATGTTACCCCTTTTTAAATAGACCGTGCTTTATATGCTTGCCTCAGTGTGTTTCTCTAATGTTATACTTCGATATGTGAGGGAGCAGGACTCGTCACCAGAAACTGGGGTATGACAACTACCCTGTAGGCTGGATCATAAACAGCTGGAATTGGAAGAGAATTTTGAGATACGTTTCCAGAGATCATGATTCTGATGCAATTCCTCCCCACCCACAGTGCAAACTAATAATGAGAGAAATAGACTCTTTTTCTCTTTTAGTTTATATGCTTCCTAGCACATCTTCAGATTTCAGATACTTTCCTAAGAACATATTTTGAAAAATATATTCTTTTAAACCAAGTAGGACACCACTTTAAAGCAAGTAGGATGGCTTTAATAGAAAATATGAACAAAAAGAAACTGTCAGCAAGGATGTGAATTTGAACGCTCACATACTGCTGATTGGAAATGGTGCATTTTGGAAAAACACTAGCATTCCTCAAAAATTTACATGGGATGTTTGTATTATTTAGTACAACCCCAAGGGATGAAAACCTGTCTACAAATGTTTGTCACAGCATTACTTATTACAAACTGGCAGGGCAATGAAGGTGACTTAGGAACAAAGCACCAAGCAGCCCACGCAAGTGAAAGAAACACCGACCAGTAGGGTCTCCTGGCAGTCCAGGAAACCAACTCCAGTGGGACAAGGGACTCTAAAAACCCCTTTTCCTGTCCCAAGCCCTCCCTTCCTGCCCTAAACCTCATAAAATTCCAGTCAGATGGAGCCCCCATGCAGTTTCTCCTCAGACCCTCTTCTTATCTGCTCTGTCAGTGTGATAGAGTTCCCCCAGGGAGTGGAATCTCAATAAAGCCTCCTTCAGTGGTCTTTTTAAATCTGCCTCCTTTTTGGTTACCACCATTGCCTGACTTTACAAAAACAGAAGGAGAATAACTCATATTGATAGAATGTGGTACATCCACACAATGAAATGTTACTTGGGCCATGAAAAGTAATTAAAGTTCTGAAAAGCTACAACATGGATGAGAATTGGAAACATGCTAAGGGAGTGAAGCCAGACATAAGGAACACATACTGAAAGATCACATTTACAGGAAATGTTCAGAATAGGCAAATCTACAGATAGCTGGAAGTTAGTAGAATCAATGCTTCACTTTTTGAATATACTAAAAAGCTACTGAATTGTGCACTTCAGAAGGGTGAAGTTTGTGGTATGTGACTGTATCTCAATAAAACTAGAGTTTTTAAAAATTAAAAAGACTGCTCAAGATTAAGTTGAATGCTGTGTTGTTAAACCACGATGCAAAGAAAAGACCACCAATTCCAATTTTAAATCTAATTAAAGCAAGCTTGTAATTCCGTCTGGGACTGTCTTTCCCAGAATCCTTGGGTTAGAGAACAGTACCCCAGCTCTCTAGGAGCGTATTTTTATAGCACAAAAAGTTGCAAAGGAGAGTGTCTTGAAAACTTACAGATAACAGGATTTTGACAAGCATAATACAAAGGTAGATAGTAGGTTAATGATCTAAATGGTTCAACATTTCAAGTTAGGGAGTAAATTTAGCTCCCAACACCAGAATTTATGAGGTGCCACTAAGGTTTCAGAGAGGGTTGTTATCTGGTCAGGGAAAGCCAGGCATGGGTGAATACAAGGCACCGGCAGGCATTCCAAGCAAGTTTAGAAATCACAGTAAATTATATTAAAACAGAAATTAACTTTTCATGACAAGATGGCTCTCAATTTTAAGATGGAATTAGGCTGGGTTCATCAGTGTACCCCAAATCTCAATTTCTGTATTCATTTACACGATTTATGATGACATTTGAGATTACTTTTTACATTTCAGTTTTACGCTAGGGGCATAGAATGGCATTCCTATTCTTTAAATATGCTAAACTTCATGCCACAATCCAAAGTCCACTGGTTTAAGGGGTCTGAAGACGGAGTGTTCTGGGCCAGCTGTAGCCATCTTTCAATGCTTTCACCTGTCAAAGAAAAGCTTTGAACAAGCCGGACTCTTAAGATCCCTTCAACTCCAGTTTCTTAGGAACTTTACTAGTATAACAATAGAACATTTTAGCAATTGGAGTAGGATGAGCAAAACGAGGGAGCAGCAGAAAGAACAGTACACCAGGTTATCATAGCTAAAGCCATTTAGCAAGATGGGGGCAACTTGAAGTTGTCAGTCACATGCCCTAAACTGTCTTGTTCATAAATACCAGACTAGACGGTGCTAGCATGTGGACATTTTTGCTGGACTTCACCTTCTCTAACTCCCTCTATTACTGCTGTGACTATGACCTGCCCCACGAGGCATACTCTGTGTCCGTTCTTGTTACAATCTGACCCAGGACTTCTCTGAGAATTAGGCATGGGTGCCTTGGGCAACAGCTCAGCATTCAGGAACACACATGGGGAAATTAATGTCCAGAGGGCCACCTTGGTCATGAACAAATGAAAAAGGATAATTGCTTCTCACATTTTCATCCTGCAGGTGGATAGCTCTCAAATGATTTCATTAGACTCCTCAGAATGCCCATCAAGAGGGATCTCCAGGCACCCAGTGATGACCAATTCAATAATGGATTGTTGAGTTTTATGTCCTTATGTTCTACTACCCAGTCTCTTGCTAGGGTTTTTTGGGGTAACTTCCCCCAAGTAACACCTACATGATTCTTTGACTCTGCTTAAGAGAAATCTATATCGACCTGCCTTTTAAAGTCTGCTCTGCCTCAAGTATAAGCTAAAGGCCCAACACAGCAGAACAGAGAGGCAGAGTTCAATCCCCACTTGGCTCTGCTTGCCACTAATTCAACCCTGGTACTTGAGATAATGTATCATAGGACAGAACAGACATCAGGATGACAGCCATTTACAGTGGGAGGGTAGGCACAGGTGATGGCATTTTACACCTATGCCAACAGGCTCAGACATGTGGAATGCTTGTCCCAAGACTAGAGCTGACACAACAGTCCAGGTCCCTTATACCTTAGCAGAGTGACCTCAAGGACGATTATTAGTAAACTCTGCATGCTTACACTGTATAATGGTACAGGGGACCTCCTATTATTGGTCCTTATTCCTGACAGCTGGTCTGAAGGCACAACCTATGGTCCTCATTTTAAAATCAGGGTTCAATTATTCACGTAAGGTCCCTCAGCCAGGAAGTGCTGGATTTGAACCAGAGCCCATGCTCCTCACTAGCATGCTACAGTATGCTAACAGGTCGCCCCTGACCAGTAGCACGCCATGATGCATAGCTACCTGAGTGGCAGAACAGGCCACACAGGGTGAACCAGGTACCAGAGATGAGCTGCTACTTCTATTGGTGGTGTTTAGAGAGCAAGGAGTTAGGGCTAAAGAGAAAGTCATTAGGACCAACACTGAGAAGGCAACTGTGCGAGCGCAGGCTGAGGGCCTCTCCTCAGATCTCCCAGAGGACCAATAGATGGGGTTCCATGCCTCCAGTGTAGGTGAGGAGGACCCACTACGCAACTTGATTTTACTAAAGCCCTCAAGTTTAACTGAAGCAAATACTGAATAAATTTAATCTGGCAAAAGTAATAGCTACTGGGCTGGGGTTGTGGCTCAGCAGTAGAGCACTGGCCTAACACTTGTGAGGCCCTGGGTTCAATCCTCAGCACCACATAAAAATAAATAAATAAATAAATAAAGGCATCAAAAAAAGTAATAGCTCCTATAAAAATGTATTTATACACAAGTAGTTCAATTTGGTTTTATTGCTCACATATGATTGCACAGTAAATTTTTACATTTAAAAACACTTCATTACATTTAGCACATATCAGCACGAATAAGACAAATAACTTCTATTTTCAGACAGAAGGAAACATTTTGAGGAGTAAGAAGTTAATTGCTGGTAAAGTGTGATATTACTCTAAAAGACAATGAGTTCAGAAGTATCGTGTGTGTGTTTTCAGGTAAATTCTAAGCAAATTCTATGTAAGCCGCCACAGACAACACAAGTAAATGAGGGACACTTAAATGTTAACTGTCAATGCCACACAAAAGAATGATATTAACAACTGTATACAGCAAAAAGAGAATGATTAATAATTTATTGAGTTTTACACATCTAGCAAAAATATAGCAATTCAATGACCTTCAACAAATCCTCACGTTTCTGTATCTGAATGGGTTCCAAAAGAGTATGCACACCTTGTCCCTGCAGAAACCCCTCCAGACATGGAAGGCTCAGCCAGAGGAAAGATCCATTTCTTGAAAATCCCTGTCAACAATATCAGTTTCAGTCTATTGAAACTAGGATACACAGAAGTCTACTGTGATTTAAAATAATAAAAACAAAAATCTCCTCACAAAACCCAAGTCAACTGCTTACAAAGACGAAGAGAAAGGTATGATAAACATTAATTGCAATGGTTTTCCTTTACATGCAATACATGCATTTTTAAATCACTGAGAAATAACAAATTTTGTAAAGCAAAGTTTGTATTTTGCTTGAGTGGAAATGAATATATCTTTTCTTAGCTATTAAACTGTATATATTTTCCATACAAAAGCACACAGTGTTAAATTTATAAAATGACATCCAAGTGGATGATGATTGTTTTTGCATGTCCTCCTGCTTAGATTTTATATGCACAGTCAAAAATTAATATATTTCTTTAAAAAGAAGGAAAATAAAAACACAACACTTGGCATACTATCTAGTGACACATTTTACCTTGTAAGAGGGAAAGCTACAGTGACAACTGCAACAGAGCCATGTGGTCCTCCAGGGGTGATGTACTGTTGAAAACAAGGTCTAGTTTATCTACATTAATCAATAGCCCAGGATGTCTAAGTACATATGATTACATTTTTTTCAAGATGATGCACTTTGGTTTACTGAATGTGCAAGTTCAGTAAAAAGTTTCCTAAACTTTTTCTGTTTCTATGAAAGGTGCCCTAATAACCATAAACACAAGTCAAAACATCCAATCCTTCACTGTAACTTTTCAAACAAAAGTCAAACCTGAATTGTTTTTGAGCTACAATTTTTGATATGTATATTATTTTATGTAAAAAGAAACTGAATCTGAAAAGGCAGAACTATAAAGCTGGTGATTTTATAGAAATGCCCTAAAAGAATTTTCTAAGAATTGCAAAGAAAGTTGTTCATTTTTATCATGTGATAGAATCCACTAAAATCCACAAGGCAGAGTGTCCCTATGACCTGGGCAGCTGAAATCAAAAGCAGCTTTCATTGACAAACCTTAGCACACTTGATTATTAAAACAGACACTCTTTTTGAATGTAACGTAACTAATCCTAAACAGAGATACACACAAGTTTTGGTTCAATTCTTAAAAATTAATTTAGTCCATCTGAAGAATTTTTTGACTATGAAGATTTAAAACAATGCACCATATAAAAATCTAAATTAATGTGCTCTTAATAGAAATTGAAATGTACAGACTCCTCACAGGTGAACTAGTAGCTGTTTTAAATGTCTGTCTTTTCTATACTAAATATATATTTTATTTAATTAATGTAGCCACAGCAAAATACTACTATAATTTCAAAGCACAGCCTGTAAACTAATACATCTTAGGATGTAAAAAATATTGCACAATTCGGTACTGCAAGAGTAAGCTCTAAGCCTTTCAAGGGGTCACACTCTTGGCAGAAAACACAGTATTGCAAGAACAGACATTGTAAAGTATGGCGACTCAGGGTCATAATCTAGGAATACTATTAACAGATGTCTTGTCATTGTGAACACACTGAAGAATATCTAGTGCACATTATTACAGTAGAGGACTGGAGGGAGGCTTATCAAAACTTCTTAAGCATGGGGACGGAAAGCCACATGACAGTTTTGCAACCCCAGGATTAGGAATATTTTTACTTTTGCAGATAATCAAAAATAAAAGCAATTCTATTTCTGAGAAGTTGTGTAGACATTTAAGAAATACAGTAAACATTTCATACATTTTTAATCCTTTTTTAAAAAAATTACATGTTTTGAAAGGTTTAAAATATACTGTTTTAACAATGGAATAATGTGAGACAAACACATGTTCAAATTTACAAGCCAACAGAAACCTCAAAACAAAATAACATGGCATGAATCTATCTTTAAAAGTACTATAAATCATATAGTTCCCAAACTTCTAATATGATATGCCAAGCATTTTGTTAAAGATAAGTTCCCTCATCATTTTCAAGAAGTATGTCAATATGCATTAAGTAAATTCTGAAAACTCAGCTTGGCTTTGATTTTTAGGCTTTAAAATCCTATGCTGAGATCTTCGTGAGCCACTCAGTACACACACAAATCTGGAAACTTCATCTCATAGACTGGGACAGATTGGTATTGGGCATGTCCAGAAGTAATGGTCAGTGTTCCTGATGGACTGGGAGGAGGACTGTAAAAGAAAAACATGACACTGTCAACAGGCATATTTAGAAGCTGCTCATTTCATAGAGTACTCAATCTACTATCTGCAAACCACAAAGTAAGACTCCTTAACTGGAGAGATCAACAAGATGTAGGTGCTGGCCAGTTGTAAAGCTGTATGGGTTTCAACAACTGAGGTGTTCAGCTTTAAGTCTAAACTAGACATTTTCCTTTGAAAAAAACATACCTATGTGTATGTACATATATTTATATAATGTGTGTGTGTGTGTATACACACACACACACACACACAATATAATTGTTACAGCAGGATTACACTCTCTACTTTCTTATGAGATACTCTGTTTCACAAGCAAATACTCTTTCCTGTATAAATGCTGGCCTTTTGATGACAGTATATTTTACCATATGGATAATCATTTTTAAAAAAAATCTACCGAAAAACACAGGCTTATTTTCATTATTGTGAATGTTTATAAGTTTATTCTTATGCATATAAACTTATCCTGCCTGAGTCCTTGGCCAATAGATTTACAAGTAAAACTTCTGAGTCAAAGGGGATTCATAATTTTGACTTTGGCATATATTTTAAGATACTGGCAATGTATACTTTCAGCACTTTAAGTATGTTATGGTTTGATCTGGCATGTCTTCCAAAGGCTCCTGTGTGGAAGGCTGAGCCTCCACTGCAGCCAACATTCAGAGGTGGTACTCTGTGAAAATGATAGGATCATGAGGGCTCTGACCTCATGGGTTTATAGTTGATGATGTCCCTTGTAAATAGGTGGAGGAAACTTCAGGAAGTGTGGCCTCTTAGAGGCAGATCACTGAAGGTGTATTTCTCTTCCCTGACCCCTTTTTCTCTCTCTTCTCTCTCTCTGTTTACAACTTTCCTTGAAGTTAGCAGCTTTGCTCTACTGTACTCTTCAACCTGATGTTCTCTTCACCACAGGCCCAGAAACAATGGAGCCAGGCAAGCATGGACTTAAATCTCAGGAAAAAAATGAGCCAAAATTAATCTTTCTTCTATAAAGTTGCTTTCTTAGGTATTTTTTTTACAGTTGGGAAAAGCTGACTAATAACGTACCTGTCCTCTGTTATACTGTTAAAAACTTGGATACTTTTTTTTTTTTTTTTTAAATCCTTGCCAACCTAGCAGGCAAAACAGAATTCATTCCTATTTTTATTTTCAATTTTTAAGTTATACTACTACTACTGACAAACATCTTTATAGTATTCATTTTGTTTCTTTAAATATGTACACTTTTTGTGTCCACTGCCTGTATTCCTACTCAGATATTTTTCTCTTATAAATTTAGGAAACTAATCTTTTGTCATATGATACAAATGCTTTTCTCCAATTCATTATTTAATTATCAATTTCTTTTTTGGCTAAATGTTTAAGAATCTTACACAAAAAAATTCAATTTTCTTTTAACTTTTAGTTTTTCAGTTATGTTAACACCTCCAACAAAGATTATGAAAAATATATCTGGTATAAATTCTAGTGTTTCTATATGTTTTTCTAAACAAACAGTTATTTTTTCTATTTTGGGAAAAAGAAATGATGTAGGAATCCTCCTTCACTGATGAACAATCTTTAGCAGTTGTCCAAACAAGGTAACCTCAACATTCTCTCTGTGTGTGCAGAGAGAAGTCAACTTTTTTGTGTGCTCTTTAAAAGGACACAAAAATCTCTTTAATTCAAATCTCTTTTATTCAAATCTCTTTAAAAGGACACTTAAGATGATAATATTCAAATTTCTGAATTTTCTTATTGTTATGCTTTAATACTCTTATGAGAACAATGTTAGAATCTGCAATTATAATAATACAACAAAACAGGAACAAGTGAGAACAAGCAGTTCCATCACATTTATTTACTAAAATATAGGTAGCTTTTCTTTAAACTCCAATGCATGTGTGGGTGTGTGCAGTTTTAAGTACCTTGTCTATTAATTCCAATAAATGGATAATCTGATGTTGCTTCCTCTCAGTGTATTTATGACTGCTTCTCTGAACTCCTTATAATTTTTTTGAATATGTAAACTATCTACTTGCATCCACTGCCTGCACTCCTACTCAGATATCTTTTTCTCTTATGAGGAAACTAATTTTTTGTCACATCAATTTTTTTTTTCCCGTGCCCAGGTCACAGTGAATAAAAGAGGGGGGACTGAAGTATAAGACTCTTTGTTTGGTCTCTTTTCTGGATAGCACAAACTCTCTCCTCTGGCTGCTTAGGGCAAGGGAAATGAACATGAGAAAAGGTACTGGCAAGTCTGAAGATTGTGAAGGTGGACTTCATAGCTAGACTTTAGTTCTGTGTCATGCAGGCCATCCCAGAACTGCTACTTGCTGGCTAAGTGACCTTGGATAAGTCACCTAACTTCCATCTGCCCGTCTGTACACTTTAAAATGAGGAAAATCATGACTTATTTTTTAGGCATATTGTGAAAACTAAATGAACCAATGCACTTACCATAGTGTCTAGAGCACCATGCTTGATAAATGTTAACTATTAGTGGTAAGTGCTCAATAAATGTGAGAAGCAGCAGTACCAACAAAATGGAAATAGTCATAACACTTTATTTTAAACTATTTAATTCATATAATTATGTTGGTGTGACTAAATGTAACAGTGATACCTAGCAAATTTTCTCTTAAGAACATGAGTTATGGATTTAAATTTTGACTATGCCACTCACTAGCTACATGACCTTCAGCAAGTTACTTTCCTTCCCTAAGCCTTAGTAATTTCACCTGAAAATGAAAAAGACATCCTCTACCTACCTTTCAGGGTTGTGGCAAGGATTAGCAAAAATAACAATAAGAAATCTGTAGTATAAGATAAAGTACACGGTGGATATTTGGTATTACAGTTAATGGAAAGCAAAGAAGTAAATGCCCTTACTCAGCAATTTTCTCTGAAAACTAGATTCACAACACATTGCATATTTCAATTCAATTATCTGTCCTGAAATTTTGTAAATGAGTGATTCTTTACTTAATAGAAGCAGTAGGGATGTGGGGAAGTGTTTAGAATAAGATGTGATACCGTAAACTTGCTTATAAAAGCAGAAAACATACTGAAATTTAAAAAAAAAAAAAAAATCAAACAGACTAGAGCATTTACCAGTCTCTTCCATTTATATGATATAGGTGTTAAAAATATAAAAAATACAACTGATGGAGAAAAAAAATTCCATAAGCACAGCTATGTATGACTTCTTTACTAGGCTGATTTCCACAGTGAAGTCAATGTAAGACCACGTGAAGTTCTATTTTTTTGTAGGGAACTTACAGCTTGCCTTCCCCTCTTCCTGTGCTGCATTACTTAATAATGTATAGACAAAGAATGACCACAGTTATCACAGACACCATGTTCTGGCGTATAACAACTCCTAACAGGACTCCAATGAACATGGTATAGGAAAGCTCAAGGAAATTCAATAATTCAAATGAGCCACATGCACAGGTAGAAAAACATTATCGTCCTAGAAAACAATGAGGCAGAACTATGTTAAACTTCAGTTTTTGTAAGTTAAAACAGTTAAATATCAGCAATTTCCTAGTTAAACACAACATTAGAATGTGGGTCTTCCAGATTATTCAGATATCTTTATAGGACCATTATGAAGGAATAAATAATCTAAAAGAGGAAGCTAGAAATGCTAAAAGACAACTACAAAAAAATGATATAAGATTCTCTCTGATAACCAGAATGACCACTCAAAGGGTCACCTTTATGATCTCATGCTCCCTCAATGAAAAGGACAATTACTTAAACATAATCAAGCACAAATTTATAGGAGTCTAGTAGTTTCTATTGTTGTGTTACTGCTGTTGCTGCAACAAAACCCTTACCGTATGGTGAGTTCCAGTATTTGAGCAAGTCTATCATGAAGCAAATTTGCCTAAGAAGAAAAAAATGTTATGAAAGGATTTATAATTTTCCAAATACCCAATAATACAAATGTAATTTAATGAACAATCACAGCTGTAACTGTTAGATAGTACAGAATGTGGGGTTTTTTGTTTGTGTTTTTTGGTACCAGGGATTGAACCCAGGGGCACTCAACCCCTGGGCCACAACTGAAGCCTTTTTTTTTTAAAAGAAAATATTTTATTTAGAGACAGATCTCACTAAGTTGCTTAGGACCTCAGAAAGTTGCTGTGCCTGGCTTTGAACTTTTGATCATCCTGCCTCAGCCTCTTGAGCTGCTGGGATTACAGGCACGTGCAACTGTATCTGGAAGTAAAAATTGTTTTTAATGTTTTGATTTGTCTCATTTATTAGAATTTATTTTCTCTTATTGTTCTTTCTTAGTTACAAACTGACAAACACAAAAACAATCACAGCAAAATCACCAGAAACCACTATGGAAAAAGCATCAAAGCAACAATATTCACTGATATCCAGTGGGGATCTGCCATTTCTATCAGCTTATATCCCATTAAGAAATAATTCAGGCTTCACAGCTAATCCCTGAGAGATTTTGTCCCTGTCTAGTACCTATCCCTGTGTTCTCTGATTTGCCTTAAGTTTGGAACTTACCAACCAATTACCAAAGTTTCTACAAAACCACTTTTACCATCTATTCACTTACTTTGGATTCACACTGTGCTGCTATTTCTTCAAAAGGTGCTTTCTGGAATTTCTCTATCACAAGACGTCTCTTTTCCTTTTCCTGTTCTTCCATTCCATTGGTATCTGTGTAAGTTTACATAAGGATCCATTAAAAGGAATAGTTTCATAAAATCCTGCCAATGATCAAAAAAGCTAATGATCTATCAACCAAAAATAAAGGCAATTTAAAGAACTATTCCATAAGGAAAAAAAGCAAAAGGCATAACATTCTTAAAATGTCTCATTAAAGGTGAAATAATACACACACATTAAAAAACTGAACAGAATTAAAGCTACATAGCAGAAAATCTTTCTGTCTGTCTCTCTTATCAAAAACATAAAAAAAGAGAGAGAATGGTAACTTTCTACAGGTCAAACAACATCAAGAGCTTTCCTGAAGAATGATTCCTTTATTTATAACTATGTCCTTGCACATATGAAGCACTAAATATTGCTTGACTGATTCTTGACGCTGAGTGAAGTAACAGAAATACAGACTGGGTCACACAGAATCACACTGAACCTGACCACAACTTGGGAAGGGGTTTTTATATTAAGCTGATGTATATACGACTCACTCAAGTTTGTGAAAAAGTAAAATAACAAATGTATCTTTTTGATATTACTGACATAACAGTGTTTGCCTGCTAAAGAACACAGATATGGTGAGACAATTTTAAAAGCTTAAAGAATGAGTTTTATTCATAATTTATTTACTTAAAAAAACAAGGATTTTTGTTTGTTTTTTTTTTTACCATATTGCCTTTAGTTATTTTATCATCTAAAAAAAACACCAACATAAACATGCACATCAGATAGAGCACTAATCTCTAGGGTATCTCTCTCAAAAAGCTAAGTACCAAAAATACAAATAACTCAAATCAATAAATGGGCCAAGGACCTGAACAGACACTTCTCAGAAGAGGACATTCAATCAATCAACAAATATATGAAAAAAAAATGTTCATATTGCTAGCAATTTAGAGAAATAAAAATCAAAAAACTAAGATACCATTTCACTCCAGTCAGAATGGCAGCCATTATCAATACAAACAATAGTAAGTGTTGGTGAGGATGTGGGGAAAAAGGTATACTCATATACTGCTGGTGGGGCTGCAAAATGGGGCAGCCAATATGGAAAGCAATATGGAGATTTCTTGGAAAATTGGGAATGGAACCACCATTTGACCCAGCTATCCCTCTCCTCGGTCTATACCCAAAGGACTTAAAAACAGCATACTACACAGACACAGCCACTTCAATGTTTATAGCAGCACAATTCACAGTAGATAAACTGTGGAAGTAACTTAGATGCCCTTCAATAGATGAGTGAATAAAAAAATGTGGCATATATACACAATGGATATTACTCAGCAATAAAAGAGAATAGAATCATAGCATTTGCAGGTAAATGGATGGAGTTAGAGAAGATAATGCTAAGTGAAGTTAGCCAATCCCAAAAAAAACAAATGCTGAATGTTTTCTCTGATATAAGGAGGCAGATTCATAGTGGGATAGGGAGGGGGAGAGTGGGAGGAAAGATGAACTCTAGATAGGGCAGAGGGGTGGTAGGGGAAGGGAGGGGATATGGGGTTAGAAATGATGATGGAATGTGATGGACATTATTATCCAAAGTACATGTATAGAGACATGAATTGGTGTGAATATACTTTGTATACAACCAGAGATATGAAAAATTGTGCTCTATACGTGTAATAAGAATTGTAATGCATTCCACTGTCACATATAAATAAAAAAAGTAACTAAAAAAAAGAAAAAAGTATAGTCAGGTATCGTGCCACGTGCTCCCTTTGCACATGGTTAAAAGAGTTGAACACTGAACAATAAAAGAAAGTTTGTGGTCTTTGGATCTGTAAATTGATAATAAAAAGCAGGCAACATTAAAAAAAAAAAGATGAGTTAGATATTAGAGAGTTAACTAGTGCAGGATATCTCACCAATTGCTTTCTTCAATGTTTCAAAGGTAATTTCTTCAGTGTTACTAACCTAGAGAAAAGTGATTCAAGTAAAACAAGGATTAAGAAAAGTCAATATAAATAACACCTTCACCTAGTTATGAGTCATCTAGGAGCTTTCACAACAATTTCTTCTTCTCTATGTTGGCTTCATTTGTGACTTACGCTCTAGATATCAAGTAGTCTCCACTTTTTCACTAAGTGTAACACTGGCCTACTGCAGGGTTTCCCAAAAACAAGCCTACAGATTAGCATGAGACTAGCAGAAATAGGGCTGCAGCAGCAACTCAGCCATTCTGTATTACAGAATAGTCTCCACTATAGATATCCCCCCGACCCAACTGTGAGTGATATATGTATGATCAATGATTTGAAACAGGCTGAGATTATATGGACATACATCTTTATTTATTTGTTTGTTTATTTATTTATTTTTGATACCAGGGATTGAAACCAGTAGAACTACTGAGCCACATCCCCAGCCCTTTTTTATATTTTATTTAGAGACAGAGCCTTGCTAAATTGCTGAGGCTGGCTTTGAATTGGTGATCCTGCCTCTGCCTCCTGAGCCACTGGGATTATCCATGCCCAGTTTATGAAAATTTTTAGCTATATGGTAAATAAGAACTAAATATTCTATAGCCTCTAAATTTTTGGTGTTATATGTAATTTACAACTCAAAAATGAAATAATCTAAGATTTCAAACTGTTTAAAAGTAATAATCACTATTTTGGCAAGTGTTCAATGAACAAAATCAACATCTTAAGCATATTCTGGATCTTGTGAGGTCAACCACCAAATTTCTATTTTCTGCAAGTGTCCTTCAACTGGAGCTCTCAAATATCTTTTACTTGGAATTATGTAAAAGATATGAAATCAAACATTTTATGATTTTTTAAAAAAAAGTTCAGAACACTTTTTGTGGCACCAGCATGTTGTCAGAAGGCATAATAATACATCCAGTTACTACAGTATCTCTGAATAACAATGAAAAAATGATATGTGAGTACTTGCCTGGACTTTGGTCATCCCTAATTTTAGCTCATGAGCTTCTTTTGCTAAGTCTAAGGCAGCAAGACTAATGAAAGCAAAAGACTTCCCGCTCTGCACCTTAGCTTCTCTGTAATACAAAGGCTTTAGCTGGAAACCAAGCAGCAAGAGATCCACTACCTCAGCTTTCCTACTGAGGGTTCACATTTCTAGTTGAAGTCAGATTAAACTTGGGAATCTTCAGTTGCTCTGTTCTAGATATTTGGAGCAGACATACAAGATTAGGCTCTGGCTGATTAATTACCTGTACCAAAAGTAATCTAGTACTTTAATGAAAAAAATGACTCTCTGTTGGTTTTAGACGTGGCTAAGCGCCAAAGACAGGAGACTTTTAAGAAACAACTAAAGTACAGTAGAAATGAGAATGCTAGCATTCTTGCTACACTGTTTTTTTTTTGTTGTTGTTGTTTTTTTAGTTTATAAAGATTATTTTAAAGTTTGAGCAAGTATTCAGCAGTAACTGGTAAATAGCTTTTATAAATTTCTCTGGTCTTCTATGAAATTAATTAATTAAATTTTGCCTAGGAGGTAATTTTATTCTCTTTTGGTATCTGAACAACCTTTTCTAATATATAAAAGCAGATTCCACAATTGTTAATAATGAGTTTTAAATTCAAATGTCCTCAAATAAATGTGATACTAAATTGTACTTTCTATATACTCAATGCTAAACAAATATGTCTCACACTTAGGACTTAGCAAAACAAAGTTTTTGAAAAGTTAATAAATGTATTCGTGGGCACTTAATGTAAAATGTAATATATTCCTCCTATATTACATTTGTGCAAATGTGTTTCCAATTCATTTTATCAAAACAAACTGACGCTTGTCAAGTTTCAAGTGCTACATACATATTTTTGTATGAAAATTTAAAAATTAGTTAACAAAAACAGAAAGGAAAGCCTTCCTCTGTACATTTATGAATATATTCATGTACACAGTGAATCTTGCCATCGTGTACATCCACAAGACAGGGTCCTAATTAGTATATATATTCCATGCTTGTACAATCATGTCAAAATGGACTCTACAGTCATGCACAATTTAAAAAAAAAACAATAAAATTTAAAAATTTTTTTAAAAAGGAGAATGGAATAATATATGCTGCACCCCTTGAAAAATTAAGTCTATAAACTAAGGCTTTGAATGAATTCTTCCCTAACAAAGGTAATACCAGCAAATTTATAATTAAAAGAACTCTCCTTCCTAGGAATGTATAAAATTAAAATGACTTTGAAGAGGCAAATTTAGAGAAGATTTCTCTTAAGTTTATACTGGCAAGCAACTTTAAACCAATCTTAATGCCTTAATGCCTTTAATTTCCCTCATAGATGAAGTTTTGACACATAATTTATAAAGGTAGTGAATATGTGGCTTCACAAAATGCATAAGAACTGCCTGTTCAACAACTTTTGATGCTCTACTAATAATTTCTTAATATAGCTGATGAATTTTGTGTAAATGAACAGAACATAGAACATACAAGTTAGTTTACTATTCTCTGATCACTAAATAATTTTAATTTCTGAAAACGAATTAACTGACAGGGGATAGGGGAGAAAGGAGAATGAGAAAGCACTAATTCAGACAACTTCTTTCTTTCTCTTTTCTTATATGGAGATATCTTTAATTATTTTTATTGTGCCAATGAAAAATAGTAAATACCCTAGGAAGGGAAACAATAGATACACTATGGCAGGTTGGCATTTCAGTACTTTTACTGGCCTATCAAAGCATACTCTGATGATTTGTGTAACATAAGTCCTAGAGAACATTGACTGCTTCTCCTTTCTATAACTCAGGAGGGCACATTCTTATGCTCTACTGAAACAGGAGGAGAGCAGCCACAGTTCTTAAAGAGTACAGTTTATTGATTCAGCTTAAGCTACACACATCATATATGCTATTCATAATAATACAACAATTTTCCTTCACAAGTGAAGTTATGACACTTTCTAAATGTAGTGAGCATGTGACTTCACTTAAAAGTGTATAATTCTATTTGTTTCTGTAATTAATATTTGATGAATTTTAAGAAAATAAACAGGAACTAAGAGATCCTGCTAATTTAACAATAGGCCTTATCTAGCATTTATTTCCAAAAAAAAAAAATTAGTTGTGCTTTATAGTCCCTTTTACATTGAATTACAATGTAAAATCTAGTATATACAACATACAGTGTTAAGTTTATATATCTTTTAGATAGCTGCAATGGATTCTGTAATAGAAATTATAAAAAATAAACTAAATCAGATTAATTTCTATTAACAATTCAGTTGATCTGGGGATACAGTTATAGTTTCTCCTGTATAAAAGTATGGAGGGTAAAAATTTCTTTTAACTGATATCTATCACAACACAGTATTCCATGAACTAGCAGTCACTTACCACATCATCAGAAGGAATGGTATTGGGTAAAATATCCACCTGAATAGACACGGTATCCACAATACTTTTTCTTCTAGAAAGACGATCTTCATCTAAAATAAAAGTTGTTTTCTCTCATTATGTGTTACTTATAAATGTTACACTGATTTTTATTTGTAAACACTGCTTATTTCAGATTTTTAAAATTCAGAAAATTATGAGGTTTTTGTTCTTTCTAAATAGAGCAGTGTTTTCTCAGTCTTTTTTTTTTTAAGGAAAGTGTTATTTTTAATTAACAAATAATTAAACATACTTATGGGGTATAATGCAATATTTTAATGTGTGTATACATATGTGAAATAATCAAGTCAGAGTCATCAGCATATCCATCACCTCAAGTATTTATCAATTCTTTATGGTGGGGACATATAACATCCTCTCTTAGAAAGAAATCAGGAAAACAATTCTATTCAAAATAGCCTCAATAAATAAGTAAATTAATATCTAGGAATAAATATAACCAAGAAGAACACCTCTACAATGAAAACTACAGAACGCTGGAGAAAGAAATTGAAAAGGACCTCAGAAGATGGAAAGCACTCCCATGTTCATGGATAAGCAGAATTAATATTGTTAAAATGGCCACATGTCCAAAAACATTACAGAGATTCAACATAATCTCCATCAAAATAAAAATGACAAAAACTGCATGGTATTGGCATAAAAATAGACACATAGACCAGTGGTAGAGAGTAAAAGACAAAGATAAAGGGGTTGGGAGGAAGCATGGGAGAATTAGACGAACTCTAGATAGAGCAAAGGGGAGGTGGGGAAGGGAGTGGGCATGGGTGTAGGAAAGATGGTGGAATGAGATGACATCATTACCTTAAATACATGTATAAAGACACAAATGTTGTGACTCTAATTTGTGTACAACCAGAAATATGAAAAATTATACTCTATATGTATAATAGGAATTGTAATGCATTCTGTCATATATAACAAATTAGAATATAAAGTAATAATAAAAAAATAAATAGCAGAAAAATGAAAAACTATGGCTATAAGGAAAAAGAGCAAAGTCATAACTAAATGAAACACATATATGTCCCCACTACAACTATATGAAACACATAGGCTACTGGCTCCATCTCTAAAAGGCCCATGTGACTAAGCTTGCTCCTAGGCACAGGTGGGGAAAGGCACACTACACTTGTCAGTTGCATTTACCTTTGTATTTGTGCCTGGGTTTATGAGGTTTTTTGCTTGAAGGAAAGAGAGCTAAATTCAAAATTATAAAAATGTAATATTTTAAATATCCTTTTAAAAAATTACTTTAAACTACAAAGCTCTATTAATGTCTCATTCTTAGCATTTTTATTCCCCCCATGGAATTTATGAGAAACAATCTTTTATACTACAAATTTTAAAAGAAAATGCAAAAGCATTAACAATTCCAACTACTATAAACTATCACTGTAAGAAATGTGTATATTTCCCATGTTATGGAAAAGACCGGCATTTACAAAGACTATACTACTTTTAGTAATTAATCTAAAAAATTATCTAACTGAAATCAAATAGTTCTCTAATAGAACAAAGGTATTCCCAAAGGATAAATTAGTTCTTCCACAAAATTTAGCATTCCTATAATCATTAAAATTAGAGTATAAGAAACTCTTTGATTTATTTTTTAAAGAAAAAATTGAAAGCAAGACACCATTTAGTTTTGCCTTCAATCACAATTGCATTATTTCAGGTGAAGGAAAGAACAGAAGGAAGTATACAGACAGAAGAAATGTAAAAAGCTTGTACGTTTCTTTACATAGGAGTCTATACTTTTTCAAAGGACAAACATTTCCTAATTCATTAAGCTCAATAATCACAAATCACTTATTAAACAATTCCTACAAATCACTTAAGTAATTTCTGTGTTAGATATAATTATGTATAATGAAGGAAAGATTTCATTTTGTTTTTCTGTTTTAAAGGATAACATTAGACATAATAATCCATGAATGTAATATCAACAAAAATAAATCATTAAGCACTTGATTTGCTTAGGGTAAAATCATATCTACATCTGTAGAGATTTACCAAAGGTTTTCAAAAGTAAAACAAACAGTTGAAAAAATCTGGGCTACATAGTGGGTGTACATAAAAAGAATTACTTTTCCTTACTAATTGTATAATGAAAAAATTGAAACATAATCACCAAAAGAGCTGTAGTTTTTTTCCTCTTACCTGTTACTTGGGGTACATATGGTACTGACAACCTCTCAACACTATATCCACTTCCACCTAGTGACTCTGCAATCTTATTGGTCAGAAAGTACAGATTTTTGTCATGCTTCTCTAAAGATTTTGGAAGTCTGTTCAGGTTGATAAAAACAATAATTAGTCAGTATTACTTAATGCTGAGCAAAGGTAAGTAAATAAACAAAATACTGCAGAGCAAAAGCCTCATTATTCTAAGATAAACATAAATTAACCTACAATTAATAACAGAAACATCAATATGCTATAGGTCATTAATCTGCACTCTCTAAGATCACTTGGCTTGTGGTCCCATCCTAGCCACACTGTTAGTATTCTTCTCCCAGTAATGCTCCAATAGTGAATTCAACCTTATATTACTGGGCTGATATCCAAACACTAAGTAATAAAGAACATTGAATTCAGTTTTAACTTTCGTGCTAATTAAAAATCTGTTGAGAGGAAAACTAAAAATGCGTCTCACTGATCACTAATGAGAATCCCCAGCCAGCTAAGAGACAAAAACACCTGCCCAACCACTTGAGGTCTGGTTTTCCTTTCACAGGGCCAGTAGTATCACAGGCTGATGTTTTCGATACAACATGCTCTCAGAGCCCAAGATCTTGAATCGGATATGAGTGTATTATTATTATTCATATATTTTTTTTCTCTGGAGAGCAAGGAAGAATAATGGGCATAACATTTCCTTTTAGCCTCTGCCCCACAAGTTTATGAGTATACTTATCTATCACTGAAAGTCAAGATATCATAATCTCTTAATGGAATGCTCATTATGTATGAAAGCATCTAAAAATGCTGTAGTTAAGAGAGAGATCCCCACATTTTAAAGAGCAAGACAGATCTTTTTTTCTTCATTTTTTTCAAGTTTGCCTCCATGCATGCATGAGTCTACATTTACAAAATGCAAAAATTCTACAACAAGGGAAGAAGTTAGATGAATTAAACGATGGAAACCCAAAGTGATGATTGTGAAACACTAGAAAATTTTTATAACAATAATTTACTCCCTTATAATCACTGATTGTTTTTTCTAATAAGCCTTTCCATAAAATATACTGAATGAACGTACAGGCACTTATCTCTGAAAATATGCTCTGGTAGAAAATAAGGGGCTTCCATAGTTCGAATTTCAATAACCTGAAAAATATCCAAAAACAAAACAAAACAAAACTCAAAACCTTCACCTCTTTAGGACCTTGGCTAAGACAATCTGAAAAACAACATCACAGTATTCAAAATAAAACCTTTAAACATTTATGTAAAATATCACTTTATTTTGGAATTCAAGCTAGGTTTAGAGTCCAGATATATAATTCATCTTGTTTACACATTTATTATTTAAAAATTCAGCAAATAAACTTATGAAAATAATAAATGAAGTAAAAAAATAATGATGCATTATACTTCCTTAAAGCTACTATAAAATCACTCATTTGGTAAACCCTTTATGAACCACCATCTTCTACCTTCTGTGCACTTTTTGCAGCCTGTCATGAGATCTCAAAGCACGTGTGAGGTCTTGCTCCTCAAAGGATCTGAAAGCAACTTAAAGGGAGTCCTCTGCTTTCATAATATTTGTGAAATATTATTTGTGCTTTCATAATATCTCCAAAGGTGGGCATTCAACAGTCACATGTTTGTTTAACATAAGATTGAGTTTTCTTGGAATGCATTAAAAACCTATATTACAATAAGGATTGAAAGACATGCTTCCAATTTCATAAAAATGAGGTTCTCTCTGACAAATGTCTTTACAAGTGGTCTTTCTCAGGTAAGTCACAGGCTCTGAGATATATATTAATTCATGTGAGTTACTCAGGAGTTTTTGCTGAGAAAAATAAAGTTATTGCTGAAAAAAGCTAAGCATACTTGAAAGACAACAGTATTCAAAGAGGTACATTAATCATTCAACTTTTGGAATTTGTCCGGTATAAAATAATAATAGCAATAAAATAAAAAATAATATAACTTAAGAACATTTAGATAAATAAAGATTCATAATGGCTCAAAGGAAAAAAAGTACAGAATAAGATACCACAGAAGAAAAGCATGTATTCTATTCAACCACATTAAAAAATTCTAATAAAACAATAGCTGCAGTGTTAGTTGCAGTTTTGATTTACAGGATTATCATAATAATTTGATACATAATCATCAAAGTTAAAAATAATTATCACTTAAAATAAATCATTTGTGTTCAACCTCAAGTTTATGGTCTCCATAAATACCTTACCTTGCTAACATGCTGGCAAAATGCAGGAACAGCTATCATCTGACTTACAAAGTTGAGATATGCTGCAACCAGTGCCATGATCCCGCAACGATGAAACATGGGCAAATTATCTTCGTTGATAATTGCACTATCCTTTTAATAAAAAACAAATACATCTGACAGGTTAAGAACTCCATCAATATTTTCTCTATAATTACACTGGAATAGTGCAAGCAGTTTGAAATGATAAAAAAAAAGTCAACTTTTTAGAATTTATTTTTAAAAAGAATTCTGAAAGGAGAACAAATGCCTATCTATAGCAGAGTTAAATTTTTCAATTTATTAAATGTTTTTTTCCTTAGGAAAACCTTTCCTATTTATACACATATATAAATACACACACACACACACACACACACACACACAGAGTGCCCAAGCGTACAACATTGCATACTGTCCTTTTATTACACAGTACACAGTCTAATTAAACAATGTTATATATAATTATAATTTAATGACTATTTTCTCTTTTAAATTGAAAGTATGGGTAAAAGGCTGTGTTTACCTTTTTCATCACAGTATTCAGCTTCGATATTTAGCAGTCAATATTCATTTATTAAAAGAACAAACGAATGTAACCATAATCTTGAGAACTTAAAATTTACAACAAAACATTACTCTATCAAAATTAATGTTCTCGAATAAAAAAGGCAACAACTCTTTAGAGATAACATTGGCTTCATTTAAAAAGATTTCTCCAGTAAAAGATTAACAAAGCACACCTGTAGAGCAATGGCCAATCGAATGAGATCAATAACCACTTCTTCATTGGCCAATTCAATAGTGATAAGAGCAAGAGAAGTATAAAGTAGCTCATAGTTTTTCTGGACATTGTCTTCCTCCTTACAGCCTAAGTATATGTGCCTATATAGCTGCTGTCCATTCTGAAAGACAAGAAAAAGATAATTTTGCTTAAGATGTAATAAGAGCAGATTTCACATGCAAATAACCTTCTACAAAGTAATTAATCTTATTTCATACCCTAATGTGAAATTTTCATCAAACCGAATAGTCAAATTGTACCGCAATGATTAATATCACAAATTTATTTTCTACAACTACAAACTAAGATTAAAATTGAAAATAAATCTTATGAAAAAACATGAAGAAACAGTTCCACAGTAAATAATAAAAATGCTTTTAGTAATTATTTGGGGGGAAAAAGCAAATTATGGATTGATTTGAGGAAAATGTGAAATGAATAGCAGAATTCTGGGAGATACCACTGCAACACAGCATTGGTAATAATAAAGCACATTTTGCTGAGGGGAAAGGACTCTGGCTTTCTTGTTTTGAGAACAATCCCATGCTGTGGCATAGGAGCTCTTTAGGAAATAGCATGTAGGTGCTCCTATACTTTGGAATGAATCTCCAAAGATGAGTCTAAAGCCTATTTATAGGAGGAGGTTGCAGTAACTCCCCAGCTATTACACAGAGGTGACCCCCCTAATCCAGACCTAAGTATGTTGATTAAAATATTATCCTAAATATGTCACTAAAAGACATAAAAGCCTTTCCTATCTAAACTATTTCTGTGATAGATGTAACTTCCAAATGAGAGCTAAAAGAAATATGAGGGTGTTTCCCATTTCCAGTCACTGTGTGGTAATTAGGTTCACTTGGGGAGCTAGCCCTCAAACCTAACTGTAAACCAGAACACAGGAAAAATGGAATGGCCACCATGTTTCTGCCTCCCCTGGTATGATGGAACTGGCCAGTGGCCCATCAGTGTTTCTAAAGTATATGGTTCCCCAGGTGGGTAATATGTGGACAGTGCTAAGAACACTAGAGGCCACTCTCCCATGTGCAATGACTACAGCTCCAGCCTCTTTCTCAAGGGATTTGTCAGACTGATCAATTTGGAATGACCTGCTGAGCAAGAACAACACAGACTCTTCTGGAGGCAGCCTGCCTGTCATGCAATGCTCTGATCTGTGCTTTAACTTACACTAAGGTCCCATTCTGGTAGCAAGGTCTGTTTTTTTCCAGCTTTGACAGTCACTGACTATGTAAGTCTGTTTAATTTGGGTACAGTGTTTGACACATCTTTCTGGGGTTCCAAAAATGCAGCTGTGCTCAAGCATCCCACTAGAATCCTTTATTCTGAAGTTGGTATTAGGTTTTAACCTTTCTCAATCCTTAGTTTCTCTGTTTCTCAAATGGTTCAATATTTGGGTGGAAAAGAGGGTCTAATGTGGTAGACTCTCTAAATTCTAAGACTGCTCTTGAAACCTATGGTTCCTAAACATCATTCACAAATATTACAGCAGTGTTTACATTCATGGCAGTTCAGGTCTCAGGTCTCCTAAGTAATTCAATTTTTTTTTAATCATCTACTATATGACCACCATATAAGATAAAAATAAGATTTGGCAATATGTACTATAAAAATGTAGTCTAATTAGGTGTAATGACTTCATGAAGTGGATTGGCATTATCTAGTGAGTCTAAAGAATGCATAATCTACTACTTAGGAATTCCTCTCATACAGACCTTAAAAAATGAGAATTATATACAGCATACTACACACACTGCCATGTTTACAACTGCACAAATTATAACACCCCAACTGGAAACAGTTCAAATGTCTGCCAACAAAAGAACAGATATCTTCTGTATTTGTATCAAAAATACTACTAAAGCTATACACCTGGATAGAGCAAAATGAAAAAAAAAAAAAAAACCCTACACATTAAAGAATATACAATATACTGCTCCTTTCACACAAAATACAAAAACAGATAAAACTCAATAATAATTGTCTAAAACATCAAAACAAGGATTACCTGTGGGGAGAGGATAGACTTATGAAGACAAGAAATGTAGGATACTTTTGTTTAAACTTGTTCACTTGAAAATAATTAAAATAATGACTATATTTTATAATTAATAATAAAATGTTCCTTTTCCTACATTAACAAAAAGAGCTTTCACAAGGCAAGGAGCTATATGATGAGTTCACAGTGGGAGTCTCAGTGGGAGCAGCTGTTTTCTCTAAAAGCTTCACAAGGAGATAAGACAACAACATTCCCTGATGTAAACTGTAAGGGACCTGTCCTGGGACCATCTTTCAAACAGATTCAATGTCTAAGATGTCCCCAAAACATGCAGATGGACCGGTTTTAGGCTGGGTGGGGACCAGCAAAACAGCTGCCTGAACACATTGTGCTGCTCTGTGGTGCACAACATGTGGTAAACGAAAAGATGCTCTTACAGAGGGGCATTGTCCTATCCTGTGGCTTTAGAATCACATTGTTTTTCTCTGGATTGCTGCAGAAATTTTACCAAGTAAAATTTCATTTGAAAATCAAACGTTTTTACAAATAAAATGAGTAAGAAAATAAATGAAAAAGGATACCAAACTATGAAAATAAAAATTTTATAAAGAAAGAAATGTGAAGAGATTACATCTAAAGAAAAAGATTGCATTAGGAATGGTTTACACTAATGGTAACAAATGCTTAGCCAGTAAGTTATTTGTGTTATAAAACAGAGGGATAATTGAATCTGAAAACAGGCTAAGCATTCAAAATTTAACACAGTTAAATCATAGCCTTTCAAAATTAGTTGAGAAGCACAATTAATCACAGAGAGGTATTACTTCTATGCTATCATAACACATAAGATAAAATCCAGACTTGATTTTCAGGATTGTTTAAGGTTGTCATATTAAAGCATAAACGTGCTTTCAAAATTCATTATATTAGTCATGATTACAAGTTCCTCAGTTATGTGAAACAATTTCTTTTATTAACTGAGTCACATAAAGATATATGTTTTTAAGAAGTTAAAAGGAGTTAAATGTCTCTGTCTAGTTCTAGTTTTTAAGTCCATAGTACAGCCAAACTTAAAGAATTAATTTTATTCAAAGGATAAGACTGATTTAAGAAGTGATATTTTATAAATTACTTTTCCAATGAAGTTTTAAACTGTGAAGGTATTAACTTGACACATAACAATCAAAAGTATTGATAGGGCCAGTAACATTAAAGATGATGGCAGGGAGAAAGAACAGTCTACTAAAGAGGCAAAGGAGCACACGGATTAGATTTGTCTTTGCAAGTGTCTCCCATCTCTGCACCTCTAAACACAGGGCCCTCTTACTCACTAAAATCAAAGGCATCTGTGTACATCTCTCAACATGAAGCTCAGTGTCAGCCAAATATTAGGCGACCAAGCTCTGGATAACTAGTAACTATGTAGAGAGCTTTCTCAAAACACTAAATGACCTTGGCATCATTTTCTAAATTTGAACATTTCTAACAGACATACAGAATTTATTCTTCCATCATAGAAATCTAGCCAGATAAGACTTATTAAGGGCAGAGACCCTACCTAACTCATCTTTATATCTCAAATGCTGTGTAGAATACAATCTAACAAATAGTAAGCATTCATTATAGTTATTCATTCAATGAAGATAGCCATTTTCAAAAACTTGAAGCTCTTTATAAAAGAGCCACTAAAAGTGGGTTCATGTGTGTGTTTTGGGTAGGGGAGGAAAACAGGGCAGTAATTTCTCTCAAAATAATGTTGAAGCAGCCTAACAACCCACAGTTCACACACAGGCTAGAAGAGACACTGCAGGACTGCCAGGGGCATGGAAGGAGGCTGAAGTTGAAGCATGAGGTCTTTAAACTCTAAGTTCAGGGGGTTCATTTTAAGGTAAGAAATCAACATAAAACAGCTAACAATTCAAATGACTATAACTTATAGCATACATTTTATTTTTAGAAAATGATCTTACCTTTTTCATGAAACTTGTGTCTTGTCTACAAATTTTTTCTCTTTTTATCTTTAGGTCAGCTACATCTGGTATTATTCTAGAGACAATGTATTATTTTTAATTAACAGTACATTTGGTTACAATATCATGTCTTACATGGAAAACTATATTTAAGCTCAGGAATATGAACTATTTAATACTCATTTCAATAAGCATTTTAAATATGCCTATCTGAAATGATACTACTGAATTATCAAGTTTAATTAAGGAATGCATAATCTTGACTGCTTGTCATTACTAAATTTAAAGCAAAACTACAAAGTAAAAATAAAATCCACTTAACTAGACATGGCTAGTAGATGAGAACTCTGAAAAGTATATTAAAATCCACACCAATTTAAAAAACTGAAAATTCTACATTTAAAAAAAAATCACACAACACTTAAGTAACATATTAATCCAGAGTAAAAACATTATGTAGCTCATTTTAACATGACACATCACCTGATCCCTCGAAGCTTTGCCCTATTGTCATGGCGATCCATGAGATTGTGCATTACTTCCAAGACTAACTGCCTCAGTTCATAATCTTCCATGAGAGATGGTGATAACAAAGGATCCAGAAAAGACCCTGGCAGTGCAGTAACAATCGTCTTGGCTTTGTAACCAGAGGTTACCTATTCATAAAGATGAAAATAAAAAAATGAAAAATATTTGTCAAGAGTCTTTCTTTGGTAAAGTTCTCACATTATTTTCTAAAATCATACATTTAGGGAAACAGAAAGTATGGATATAAGCCTAAAGGAAAGATACAAAGAAAGTTTATAAGGTGATGAAGGATTTTACTGAATGTACAAAAACATCTTTCATAAGAATAAAATAACAATTAATTTACCATTTGCTAGGCACAATTCTAAGCATTATATATGTATTAACTTTGTCTTCTCCACATCCCTGTAAGACAGGCTCTAATATATCCCGATCTTATAAAAGGAAATTAAAGTTCTGACAGGTTAAGAATATACAGAATACGTAGTCAGTACGAAACAGATGAATATAAGGAGACCAGGTGGCAAATAGTAAAGACGAGAACTGCAAATTTTAAATTTAAGTTTGTCAATTATTTTTCTATTTTAAATAAAGAAGTTGGTTATATATAATATCCCCCCACTCTGAAAAGCTATACTTCATTAGTTACTTGATTTGATGTTTATGAGAGCATCAATATCTTCTAAAGCATAATTACCTGTGGAATTTGTTTAATATAAAGGTCTTAGAAACAAACAAAATTTCAGGTGGATAATTTCAACTTATTTTCAGGATTATAAGCATACATGGAACATTTAACATTTGTATTTGGGCACTTATTAATGAGGTGAAGTTGACTTTATTAATTAGTAGAGAAATCAATAGGACAATTTTCTTTCTATCTAGAAAAATTAAAAATACTCCATGCCTCACACCACTTATCTAACCATGACAAGACAAATTTCAAATATTTTTGTAAAAATGCTAAAACAAATGAGTTTATATCATCAGAATAGGCAAAGAGTTCTTAAACCAGACACAAATAAAAGGGGCAAAACCCATAGAAAAGAACTGATAATCTAGCTATATTACAATTTAAAACTTCTGCAAGCCAAGCAACAAATAATTAAAAATGAAAAAGGAAGATATTTCATACGTATCCTAGATGTGAGATATTTTCTTTAAAAATGGGGCCTCGATTTCTAGAATAAATTCGAAGGACAGTATTTGGAAGGACACACATTTCAAACAACCAGTACCTACTATATCCATGGCATTATGCTAGGTGCACGTGAATCAAACATGAGTGCAACTGCTATAAAGTAACCACAACATCTCCCATTTGGGGTATATATTTCCTTTTCGGCTATCTACTGCCACTCCAAATTTCAAATGACAAATTGTCATTTTTATGATTTGCTTTCCCAACAAGAAGAAAATGTTTGGACAGTATGTAGAAAATAGCACAATATGTAAAAGGAACTTGGGGTTTCCAAGTCCAGGATCTACCTTTTAGCTCACTGACCGCAGTGAACCTCAAGTCCTTCCACTCAAAGTCTCTTAGCCTAGGCAACTCCATCTGTGAGAGAGCAAGAGTTCTGCCCACTTTGATTCATCAGAATGAAGGTCAAAGAAAATAATAGAAGAATATCAGTGCAAAGCACAGAATTTTAAAAAATGAAGAGCTTAATATTTAGGTACACAAACCACACCAAAAAATAGTCACATTTTCTTATTAAATAAGAAATTAGACAATGTGAAATTATTCCTTTAATCTTTCCCATGCTTTGAGGTTAAGTGTGTGTCCTTCATCTGCATGAAGCACCTTACCATAAGCAAAGATCTCAGCAACATTATCTGAATTCGTCTGGTTCCCAAATCCCTAAAATATACAAAATGCTTGTATTATTAATGCTAATTAATATTCACATTACTTCATTTCCTTTAGTATATTCCACAATTCTAAACTTCACTCTTATAAGCTAACTAGATTTTCATAATAGCTTAAGTTGAGTCTCACTTTATGTACTAAAATACATTTCATATGAATTAAAACAATTATATGTAAAAAAAATTTAAAAAATAGGTTAACTGGCTCTCAAAGGAAACAATTCATGCATGTGATGGAATGAAAATTAAATCATATGAATACACAATTAGGTGACCCCAATGGTACTGAAAAATCACATATAACCCCCAAATTATTCCACAAATATGAATTATGATTACATGTTAATGAAAAAAAAAAGTGTTTTAGGAGACAGAAATGCTATCTTCTTTGAGCATTACACAAGTGTATAAATCTATCAAATTATCACATTACCCCATGAATATGTTCAAATACTTTTTAAAGAAAATTATATTTCCTTATTTGATTCATATTTCTTTGACCATAAATTAATAACCCTTTTTCTATTTGCTAATTCTCTTTTAAATTATCTGCTCTTACCTGTTTATTATTTAAGAAACTATCATATTCATCTACCATATTTATAGTAAATATTTTCTCCAATTTATACTCTTTTAAAATTATTTTAATTGTACCTATTCATGGGGTCTAGGGTAATAATTTGATAGATATACATAGGGTATAATGATCAAATCAGGGTAGTTAACATTTCCATCTACCTAAACATTTAAAAAAACTCTTGATTAGCACTTAATGATATACATACTTACGAGGTACAGTATAATCATTTTCTTATTAAATTAAAAAATAAACAGTCACAAACTAAAGCTTAAGCATGCTATCAAACCACATGCTATATAGTAAGGGAAGAAAACAGATCTTTGAAATCAATTTTGGTTATATAGTTGCAGGAAGAAGTCAACATTCCTCACATACTGACAATTTTTAAAATTTTTACAGAAAACCTGAAACTTTAGTTCATATATGGATGCATATACACAATGCCTAAGCTAATCAAGACTTTTATTTAGTTAATAAAGACATAGAAAATTGAAGCTGAAAAACGATAAGCTGAAAAATGATTCTAAAGCCATATAAAGGTTGACTTAATAAATATTTTCTAGATCAAAGATGAAATGTAACTGGAGATTAAGTTAAAATTTACAGTCTAAGAACATACCCTAGTTGACTGATATCCAAAGTATGAGTGGACGTTCCAAACACAGGAACTTTCCCCATAATGAACATCATGATTTCTGACCTCTGATAATCTGGTAGGTTACTTCCAAAAAATCCTACAAAAATATTAAGGTAAATGTTACAAATTACAAAGCTATTTTTTCTATATAATAAAAAATTATACTTTTAACCAAAGCTTTCTATATGTGATAAAAAAAATGGTTGTCTTGAAGCTAGATAACAATAAAGCTATTACAATTTCAGATGTCCAAAATCATGTCTAACACAAAGATGTATATGATGGATTAATACTTCCATAAAATGATAAATACCTGAAAGTCTTTTATGTGTAATTAGTAGTGGCAAACATCAGTGAGTTTAATTGATAGGAGTCTTAGAAAAAGGACAAAAAATGTTGACTAGTGTCTGATGAAACTTGTTCAAATACTGTGAGCCCCAATTCTTGTTCAATAGGGAAGTGCATAATTAGGCCACATTTTAGTAAAGAAGTCTATAATTCAGTTACTACTCTGGTTTTCCTAGGATTACCCAAACATTCTAAAAAGTCATTAAAATGTGTCAGGTTTTACAGTTTAACCTTGTGAGTTATTTCAATGCACATAATTTAACATGTTTAAAGAAATAAATATTTAGCTGATTTACTTGTAATTTTTTTTCAGGCACTCTTGGGTTTTGAGGATATTTTACATTTTTCTGCTGTAGCTTTTGATGGTTTACTTCTTGGACATAAAAGATTTACAAGGTTTTTCAATTATTCACACTTCAAATTTTCTCATTTCTCTTAAGATCAGAACAGATATCAAATCATGGTTAGTTTTGTTCTTAAAATTCAGCATAATCATTAAGAATAAATTGGTTCTTCAGTTTAACTCCTTAGCTTCTATTATTGCAATTAATAATATATTTATAAAAAGTCAAAGCATTCTATTCATCATTGTGAAAGGTCATCAATGAACTTTCTCCAGGTAAGCTGCTTTTTTTTTTTTTTTTAATTTTCCAGCCCCTTAAATATGATATACTCCTAATCACTGAAGCAAACTGGATTTTCTGTGCCCAACATGTCAATCATTACCACCTGACATAACATAGCCTGCACTTGTGTTTACTACAGCATCAGACTGATTATAGTACTACTAAATACTTAAAAAGAGGTAAAAAGCACTATTACACCTCCCTGCATCCAGGGTCAACCTCATCCAGCTGAGGTTCAACCATCATTAATTTATGGTTGAACCTCAGCTTTTCAAAAAGTATGGAATGGTTTCCTCTAATTTAGTGGTTCCCAAATTTTGCTACCTATTAAAATTAACTGGGGAGCTTTTAAAATGCTAATGTTCAGATTATATACCAATTTAACTAAGTCAGAATATATGGGTGTGGGAGTCCAGGCATCTGTTATTTCTTTAAAATCCTAAGATAATTTCAATGTAGAGCTAGGTTTAAAAACTAGTGCCTTAAGGGGAAAAGCTTCCTCTTCTTTCCCAAGTACATGTTCAACAGGGTCCAATATGTCTGTTAATTAGATACAGTAAGACTTAAAGAACTGACAAAAATCATAGTAAGATAAAAATTCAACTATTTCATGCTTTACAAGTTTTTTCTTTTGCCTTAAAATTGAGCAGGAACCTCCAATATGATCAAAAGTAAGGACAGAATCTTCAAAAACTTCTCATCTTATTTGTGTTGGACTACTGAACAGAAATGTTAATGGGCCCAGAAAGAAAGAACAGAGCAAGGAGATTTGTTTTTGAGTATTTTAATAGAAAGATGGGTTTGGCAAAGAGCCTCACCCAAAGTGCAAAAGTTACAAGAGTCCAGACCACAGTCCATATGGGACAGACACATCCTAAGATCCAAGAGCTACCAGAATACTCACAAATTCTAAAGGAAAATAAGAAGGAAATCAGAGGTGTGATTTTTTAAGAAGAAATTTTACTCACTGTGCAACATTGCCATTTCTTTTCTATGTTATTCTGAATGTTTTATCATAGAAATAATGAGTCTGCTATATATATTTTATAATAAATACTTGAAAAACAATACATTATTCTAGGTGACAACACTAACACTAATTAGAAGTTACTAAAGCAATACATTAGCCGATTAGATATATTATCTTAGAATATAAAATATAATATCCACTAAGATATGACATCTTAGTGGAGCCTAGAACTCAGCATCTAGCTTGTGGTGTCTAACACTATTTCCCATTTAAAAGAAATCATGGCTCCTTGGAAAAATACCAAACTGCAGGTCTGACACAGGAAATACAAAATTAGCTGGAGACAGCTTACCAAATAACACAGTACTCAAAAATTGGGAAGATGCTTAAACAACAAAGAACACAGCCTAATGGGGCACCCATTGTCCAAACCTGGGATAATATCTGAGCACCAAAATCACTAAGTACCATAATAAATTATAAACATAAAATATCCATATAAATAATAAATTAATGCATTTCTACATACATATAAAGGTAAAAAAGGGGGCTCTTGCTTACACTAGAATATTGGAAGTGAGGGAGGGAGTGCTAAAGTTTCAATCCAAAATTTTGCAGCCATCATGATAAAACAGTAATCACAAATGGATGAAAAATGTGCAGAGAAGGTTGAGTTAAGAGCAGAATATCCGCATGGTCTAAAAATGACTTCCCAGATTGCTTATATTTGCAAAAATTATTATTTGAAAAAATTGACTGTATGGTATAGAAATAAGATGACACCCTGATTGATAAAATTAACATTATCAACGAAGAGCAACCCATTATGCACCTCTGGTGAGCCACTCTTAGAAAAACATATCACTTTATGCTATATTCTAGCCAGGAATGAACTAACTGATTTTATTGATGTTGATGATTTTACCCTGGTTATATCAAAAAAATAAATCTTTATTCTTTGGAAAAATACACTGAAAAATTCAGTGGCAAAATGCTATAGTGTGGTTTAGGAAAAAACATATAGGTGTATATGTATTTATTTTTTACACAAACACACACTGAGTGAGAGGAGAGGGATAGGTGGGGAGCAAATGAAAAAGAAAATGGCATAAAATGTCAACATTTTATGAATCTGTGTAAAAGATACACAGTGTTCTTTGTCCTGTTCTTATGCTTGCTTTTCCCAAATAAAAAGATTTTAGAAATATAAGCTATCATTCATCATGGACAAGTACGTTCCTTATGTGAGAGCTTTTTAAACCACTGTTGTACATGATAGTTTTGAAAAGTGAAATGTACTCACCTATTGTTTGGATGATGGCATTCTGCACAATCTTCTCATCATTGTCCTTAGAACTTGCATTTAAGGTGACACTGCCTACTGATCCCCCTTGCAAATCATTTGCTTCAAATTCAACACTAAGACGCAGATGTTTCAATAGGGTATTAAAGACTTCCAGCACTGTCGGCCCTGTGAAAGATCATCTATGTGAGCAGATGCACTTTCCCAGTATTATTTATATTCAAAAGCAATTCTCGTATTTCTCAATAGATTTTTTGGTAATTTCCGTTTTTAAAGTTTTTACTGGTGCATTATAATTACATATAATAGTGGATTCATTATGCCATATTCATTCATGCACATAACATAATTTGATCATTTTAATTCCCTAGTACTTTCCCTATCTCTCCCCTCCTTCTTCCCCCTGATCCACTTGCTGCTCTCCCTTCAATTATTATTATTACCTCACTTAGTGCATTAAAATTATAAACATAAGTGGTTTTCATTGTGGTCTATTCATACATGGACAGAGCATACTTTGGTAGCTGTTGTTTCCCCGCATTTCCCAAGTCCTTCCCTATGCCATCCCTCTGGATCCCTCTCCCCTACTCTATTGGTTTTCCTTCTGTATTCATTAGTCCCCCTTTCTTATGGTTATTTTTTATACACTTTAAAATACATAATAACTATGTAATTATGAAATAACCAATTTATTTTTTTACAAGTACATGAGAGATATCTAAATAATAAAGTCTCTTAATTATGCCAACCAACATTTACTGGGCATCAATGAGCAACTCACTGAATCTCTTATATAATCTGCATAAAATATGCAGCCAAAAACTTATCCTCTATCTACTGTGTACTGAGACATTATTTTTCTCAAAGTAATGTGTACTAGGACAATATTTAACTTGATTGATGGGTCAGAATCCATAAAACTATGATAATATACCTATATAATACAAAAGATTTATTTTGCATCTTTTGAGACTTAAAGAACTTCCCTTAATTATGAGTCAGAATTTATCAGATGCAAGTAAACTGACTTTTTTCCCATTAATAATTTCCATGATTCTCTATCACATTATATTTTAACTAGGGGTTCCCTTTTTGCTTCCTATCAATTATAAGTATCTCTAGAAAGGTAGCCATGACTAAATGCTTTTTCAAATGTAGAAAGCCCAGCACACACTACCCTCCAAAGAGTAGATGTTGATTAGTGTGATGATTCAATATATTGTGTTTCATTTCCTATTTGAAATTAAATATCTTGCCAATTTGGCAACTTGCTTTCATCTTTTTAAGATAAATAATGAAAGGTCTTTATCAAAAATATTCACCTTTATTCAGCACTGAAAGAATATTAGAATATTTCAATAGCTAATATATTTCTACTTTGATTTTGAATCAAAGTAACTACTATCAGATTCTCCTTCTAATTTCTCTATTTCTATATCATGGATTCTTCCATTTTGCTAATCATTGTACATGCAGCATCATGATCTATGATTTGTTACTTCTCTTTACCTAAAGTCAGTCAGTTATCAAGTTCTATATTTTCATTTCTCTGCTGCTATTCATGAGTGGGTTCTTCCCCTATTGCCTTCAACAATGCCAGAAACTTATTTCTATATTTTGCTGCTAGATGAATTATCCTATATAACATCTCTGATAAAGATTAGAGAAAAATCTTTAAAGCAGTTTATCAATTGTAGAACTTCATCCATATTCTGGCTGCAATTTAACTTAAAAGCTAGTTCTCTGACTCCTTCCCAACTAACATCACACATTCTAGCAAAACTTTGCTCATGCCAATCCATTTTCCCCTCCCTTCTCTTTGAACCCTGGTATCTCATGATACATAATTGAAGTCTGCTTGTATTAGATTGTTAGGTGGAGTTGTCTAACTATAAGTAAACTACAGTCTGAATATCCTTTACCCAAAATGTTTGGGACCAGAAATGTTTGGGATTTCAGAATTTTTTAGATTATGGATTATCCACATATATATTATGGTATCTTAGGAACAGGACACCAAAGCTAAACAGAAAATTGGGCCTCATGTATACCTTGTACATAGAGGCCGAAGATAATTTCTTGTGGTAGTTTTAGCACTCCTGAATTTTGGGTGTGACCTGTCATATGCTGTTAATTGTGGGATTTTCCATGTGTGCCAATATGTTGGCACTCAGAAAAGTTTTGGACTTTGGAGCATTTCAGATTTTCAAATTTTGTATGAGGTTGTCCGACCTGTTACCACTTTTTCTTAATCTGTATTCTCCCAATGTTCAATACACAGATGATATAAATAAAAACTTTTTATTAAAAGAGACTGATTTGGAGGTAAATGCTTTAGTATGCTCTACTTCAACCTAAGAATAATGATATGAACCCCAAATTTCAAAAGAAATTGTGATACATATAAAAATGTGTGGAGATATTCTTAAAGAGCATTTCAGATACTGCTATGCCTACTGAAAGAACATTTGGAATAGATTAATGAATATTTTTATTTTATTCTTTTCTGTCACTCACCTATGGAACCTTTAGCAGCAATGGCGACAGCCTCTAACAGAACCTGAATAATACCTGCTCGAACACGTGGAGAATCTTTCTTACAAGCATCAAGATGTCCTAGAATTTCCTGGATCACATGGTGAGAATACTGAGCCTAAAAGGAAACCACAGAGTACAAAAATATAAATAAGCACATACATCCTAGTGGGATGTATAAGAATGAAAATCCATGTACACTTGAATAGACAGTTACAGGGGACTGGTGCTTACATTATCAGATAACGTGGAGCCATTAAAAACCATTCCTTTTAAGAATAAATAGGGATACCAGAAAATACTTCAGATATACTGAGTGAAAAAGCAATATACACATTCCCATCTGTTGTTTTTGGCAGTGATAGGGATCAAACCCAGGGCTTGCACATGCTAAGCAAGTGCTCTACCACTGAGCCACACCTTCAACCTTTCAATCTGATAGATATTACATATCATTACTACTCTTTTTTAAATATATATTTTTTAGTTGTAGTTGGACACAATCTATTTATTATTTATTTATTTTTATGTGGTGCTGAGGATCAAACCCAGCACCTCACACGTGCTAGGCTAGCATGCTACTCCACCACTGAGCCACAATCCCAACCCCTCATTACTACTCTTCACTTGATACCTCTTGAGCTAATATATTACCATAACACTGAGCATAGCAAAAATGATAATGACAAATGGCATTTGATCATTTATTCAGAAGTAACCAGATTCTGGATACTTTCCTAAGCACTTTTATATGTACTGTGTGCATAAACAGCACTAAGAGTTAGGTTCAACTCAATTATTCTGCACAATTCACACTACAAATGAGTTAGATTGTAGTAACTTGCTGAAAGTCATGCAGAAATTCTAAGGAATGGCTGAAAAATACATTCTCATCTGATTTCAGAGCCCTGCTCTTAATCACCCCTTATTATCTTCAGCTAATCAATTTGGTATAAAACTGTTAAACAAACTATTTTCCCTTATTTCCCACATATACGCTACTGTATTTCAAACTATTTTTATGAAATCCTTTTAGGATAAATCTGCTTTAGGCTGATTACTGTTTTGAAAGAGGTTAAAATATTATCTAATAATGACAGATACCTAACATCGATTTTGTGACACAGGAAATTAGCATCTATATGTAAAGGATAATATAAACAATCTATCAGAAGTTTTAATGATACCAAGATAGTGCTATTAATTGGAAATTCCTCTTTTGGCGTACACTACAATGTAATTGTTGATTAATGGGCTTTATACGTGTTGTAATTAAAGCTATCTCTAAAGCAATGATAGGAATAGATGTTGCTTTCTGAACATTTAATAAACAATTAATGAGTCTCAGTTTTTAAAAACTTTGTAATTAAGCTTATTAATTTGCTTTTTCTTCTTGCAAAGAAGAACTGTATTAGGAACTAAATATGAATAAAGGAGGGTGAATAAATGAGAAATATAAGGCTAGGAAAGACCAGAACAGCCTTACATTATATCCACTGATTGCATGCACTGATTACTTCTCATCTACTAAATTAAAATTAAATTTTAAAAGACTATTGTCCATCCCTATGTAAATTACCTTTATTACAACTATCATTTAATAAAAACCTATTTTATGCTAGGCATGTGATATCAATCTCAGCAGTTAATTTAGACCACAGTTCTGGAATAAAGTGATCAGAATTTGAAGCCTGATTTCAGTTTTTAACTGTATCCCTAAATGAGTTACTTGACCTCTCTGAAGGTCAATTTTCTGACCTATAAAATGGGGATCAAAATATTCAGCGGGTAAAAAAGACTAAATGAGATTAAAGCATGTAAGTTAGCACAGACAGCACTTGATAAATGGTAGCTTCAATTAGAATTTAAAAACCATTTAGTGTACTCATTAAAATTTTTTTCTGAGATGAAAAATAGAGCTCAGAGAAGTTAAAATAAATTTTCCAAGTCCACATAGATAGTAAACATCACATACAGGATGCAAATCCTGCTATAACATATATTAAAATATGTTCTGCTTCTAATGACTTTATCTACTTTAAAGCAATGATGACTTTTTAGAATATTAAAAATGTAAATAGTAGGCTGGGTGTGGTGGTGTTCGCCTATAATCCCAATGGCTCAAGAGGCTGAGGCAGAAGGATCACTAGTTCTAAGCCAGCCTCAGCAATTTAGCAAGACAATAAGCAACTTAATGAGACCCTGTCTCAAAATAAAAAATAACAAGGGCTGGTGATATAGCTCAGAGGGAGGGAGGGAGGGAGGGAGGAAAAGTGACAGCATTAAAAAATAAATGCATAATAAAGAGCACCACCATAAAATCATATAGTTCTTTTTATTAGATTTTTTTCATCATAGCAAATAAGAAACTAAGTGGTAAATGAAAACAGACAAAATACTAAATGAAGAATATTTTATTCCTACAGTTATTCTACTTCTATTCCATGATGTGTTTATTTATACAGAACCAAAATTACTTAAAATATAATAATTAACAAACCTTACCTGAATAGAATACATTATAATTTTAAAGCAGTGAACTGCAAATTCATTAGGATCCCACAGTTTGTGATGATCTAAATGCCTGTAATTAACAATTAAAAATTATTTTAAGAATTCCCTATTTTTATAATACTTTCTTCCTTTAAAACATTCAACAATAGGAAAGGCTTAATTGAACGTTATCTAAAAAAAGACCAAAGTTTTCACTTCCAGAAAATGTACGTATTTTTCTCAACTATCAACCCTTGTCACAAAACAACAACAAAATATCTGACTGAATATAAAACTATAAATACCTAGAGAGGGCAAGAAAGAAAAGTCCTCTCAGTCCACATGCCACAAGAGGAAAACACCTGGACAGGTGAGTGTACATGGAAGCCAGCAGGGTTCTGAGAATACCGTCTGAACCCCACTCCCCAGAGCTAGTAGTTGCAAAGGTTCTGAACATAGGAAGTCTAGAGACAAAGCTCAGGGTCCACCCAAGAAAGGCAGGCTCCCAGATCAGAGATCCCTATAGCAATTAAGAGACACCACCCTCAGAGAATCAAGGGGAACTTGCTGTAGTAAGAGACTGAGGTCTTGGCTCTAAGTGCACCTTGACAAACAAAAGCCCTTCCACAGGTTTCAGCCTCACACCCAGCCCTCAGGAGTCAGGCAATTAATATACACTATATTTTTCCTAGACATTTAGTAAGAAGTAAGTAGAAGGAAATGGAAAGGAGAAAAGTTTCTAAATAAATTTGTTTCTCTATATAAAAGAGTCATCTCACAAGGCCAGTGATTCTCAAAACATGTTCCTCAAACAATGTGTCTCAAAATCACCTGGAGATTGGATTAGAATCAACAAGGCAAAAAACAACAGATTTCCAGGCTACTGCAGCTCATTCACCAAGATCCAGAGGTTTGGGGGCCTAAAATCGTATATAATAAGCATTCTAGGGATTCTTATGCACACTACATTTTGAGAACCACTGTTCTAGATTCATATAAACAAGTTATTATTTATGAAATATTTCCAAAGTAGAGAGTTCCCTGATAGAGGGGTCACTCATGTACAAGGATGAAAAAGCAGAGCTACAGCCAAACTAAGCTGGCTGAGAGGTCTGAAAGTCAAAACAAACAAAAAAATTCAATTTAAACAATTCTAAAATGAAAATTGACCACATAATATACTCAGTTTGAGCAAATAATAATAATTATTATTATTTCTATGCTATTGCTTACAGTCCTTGAGTCTTCTTGTAAGAAAAAAATGTATTATGGTAACCTACTAACATACTTACCCTGGTTCAAACTTGTCCTATATTGTGGGGAGTCACCAGTGAATTACTTGAGGGTCTTCACTCAGTATGGAGCCATGGAAATTTAGGTTTTTCCTTGGGAACTATCCCGGCTCCCCCATGTGCATTAGACTGCCCAATGCACATGACCTCTATCTCCTCTCTACTAGGAAGACCCCTGTTGGGAACTGGACAGCCTACCTCCTACATTATTTGGCAAAGAACATTCCATGGAAAATCTTGATATTCCCCAATATAAATAAAGCAAGCACAGGCACCATCTTGCTTGCACTCTCTATTTTCAGTGTGGAAGCTCAATCCCTGAGATGGGCTAGCCCACCCTGGCCCCACTTTCTAAAAATATTTCCTGTGTTGAGATTTTTTTGCCGCTCAACCTTTTTAGCTTTTATTTCACAGCCAGCCCATTCCACCAAGAGGAACCCCATTTCCACCACTCATGTGGGATGTGGGCAGGACTATATAGATCTATATGATTAATATTCTCAGAGGGCAATTCTGGAAGACAACTTTGATCAAGGATCTCCATTCTTTATTAAGAGACTTAAATACAAATGTCAAGATCTCTTCAGCATAAACTTAACCTTCTTCTTTTTACCCTACACTAACCCCTGAACTGTACTCAAAACTCCTGCCAATGGTACCAGTATCTTGTGCTCACTGTTGCTTAGAAATATGATCTTCAAAACTGTTACTGAATCACTTATTTTATTACTAGATCAAGTAACAACTGAAAGAAAACCCACTACAATGTTAAAATGAAGAATTCTTTATTCAAGAGTAGTTTCTGATGTCTATTTCCACTATCTCAAAGTCACCACTACTAAATTCTCAAATAGACATTAATTCTTTGCTTTGAAGTACTAGATCATTTATTGGGCCTTTTCTTATAATCCATACTATAATTATTATAATGTCAATCATACATCAAGTTTATAACTCATTAGATATTCCTAAAATAACCTGGAACCTTCCTTGCAGAGGGTATCTGGTATTTAATTAAATAGCTAACATGTAATTACATTAATATTTAATTAACATTTTAATTTAACTAACACAAGATCAGGATTTAAGTTCAAGTTCTACATAGAATACAGCCCACTTCAAGTTACTCAATTCAAGTTAATTTGGATGCCTTTCTTCTAGGCTAGTTCCCTAAGACTTCATAAATTATCTCTCAATAAGAATAATAAGATAAACATGGAATTCTGATATTAAATCAGATATTGAACATAAAAAGTAAACCTGCCGTTAGTATTTTAACAAAATTCTGATTATTTTTTCGTAAAGCATACAGAGCCTTTAAAGAGTAGATCTCAAGGTTAGCATTTTTTCATGTACTTGTTGATTGATTGTATGTCCTCCTCTGAGAAGTGTCTGTTCAGGTCTTTGGCCCATTTGTTGATTGGGTTATTTGTTTTCTTATTGTTTAATTTTTTGAGTTCTTTGTATACTCTGGATATTAGGGCTCTATCTGAAGTGTGAGGAGTAAAAATTTGTTCCCATGATGTAGGCTCCCTATTTACCTCTTTTATTGTTTCTCTTGCTGAGAGAAAACTTTTCAGTTTAAGTAAGTCCCATTTGTTGATTTTTGTTATCAACTTTTGTGCTATGGGTGTCCTATTAAGGAATTTGGAGCCCGACCCTACAATATGTAGATCGGAGCCAACTTTTTCTTCTATCAGACGCAGAGTCTCTGATTTGATATCTAGCTCCTTGATCCACTTTGAGTTAACTTTTGTGCATGGCGAGAGGAGGGGATTCTGTTTCATTTTGTTGCATATGGATTTCCAGTTTTCCCAGCACCATTTGTTGAAGATGCTATCCTCCCTCCATTGCATGCTTTTAGCTCCTTTATCAAATATAAGATAGTTGTAGTTTTGTGGATTAGTCTCTGTGTCCTCTATTCTGTACCATTGGTCCACCCTCCTGTTTTGGTACCAGTACCATGCTGTTTTTGTTACTATTGCTCTGTAATATAGTTTTAAGTCTGGTATCGCTATACCGCCTGATTCACACTTCCTGCTTAGAATTGCTTTTGCTATTCTGGGTCTTTTATTTTTCCATATGAATTTCATGATTGCTTTATCCATTTCTACAAGAAATGCCGTTGGGATTTTGATTGGCATTGCATTAAACCTATAGAGAACTTTTGGTAATATCGCCATTTTGATGATGTTAGTTCTGCCTATCCATGAACAGGGTATATTTTTCCATCTTCTAAGATCTTCTTCTACTTCTCTTTTTAGGGTTTTGTAGTTTTCATTATATAAATCTTTCACCTCTCTTGTTAGGTTGATTCCCAAGTATTTTATTTTTTTTGAGGATATTGTGAATGGAGTGTTTTTCCTCATTTCCGTTTCAGAAGTTTTGTCGCTGATATACAGAAATGCCTTTGATTTATGCGTGTTGATTTTATATCCTGCCACTTTGCTGAATTCATTTATTAGTTCTAGTAGTTTTTTTGTAGACCCTTTTGGGTCTTCTAGGTATAGAATCATGTCATCTGCAAATAGTGATAATTTAAGTTCTTCCTTTCCTATTTTTATGCCTTTAATTTCTTTCGTCTGTCTAATTGCTCTGGCCAGTGTTTCGAGAACTATATTGAATAGAAGTGGTGATAGAGGGCATCCCTGTCTTGTTCCAGATTTTAGGGGGAATGCCTTCAATTTTTCTCCATTGAGAATGATGCTAGCCTGAGGCTTAGCGTAGATAGCTTTTACAATGTCGAGGTAAGTTCCTGTTATCCCTAGTTTTTCTAATGTTTTGAACATAAAGGGATGCTGTACTTTGTCGAATGCTTTTTCTGCGTCTATTGAGATGATCATATGGTTCTTATTTTTAAGTCTATTGATGTGGTTATCTAACCCACTGATTTTTGGACAATACAAGTGAACTAATTAAGGGGTATGGAGTCTAGAAGTTAAAGGAAAAGGTTGTTTTCTGTCCATCTATCCCTCTACCATTTGCCAAGTTGTTTTCCTGTTAAGGCCTGTCTTTCCTACTTGTGTCAATATTAAATATAGCTGAGAAGCAGCTTTCAGATGGTGCAGTCCCCTCTCCAGGATGTCTAGGAGAAGAATAGTTGTGTTCAGTAAGGAATTTCACATCTACATGTAATCATGTCTGCTGCTAGTGCAACCCAAGCTTCCAGTTCTCTACATTTTGGGTACTTGAGCCAAAACAGTCTTTGGAATCCATTCACGTTCCTCAACTTCACCACCTCCCTCTTCCTGATCACTCTTTCATCAGTCCTCTCCTTTCTAGCAGAAAAGAGGTTATGATTTTGGAGGCTGTGGGTTCAGTGAGTCTTTGCCAGTCTGTTTAGCCCTGAACTATCAGAGAAACTCCATCTCTAACACTGAAGTTGTAGTGTTTCAAGAGGCAGTTGATTGTATTGGTTGTGGAGGGATTATTCTTGTGTACCATGTTTCCTTGCAGCCAACCCACCATTTTCCACCAGCCTGTCTCTTGAAATCTTTTTCCTCCCCCTAAATATTTTGAGTATCATCATGTAATGATTGTTTCTCAGCTCCATTTCATCCATTACTTTTTCAATGGAGAACAACAACAGCCAGCCTAGCTTTGGTCTTTAACCCAGTATTGCACTTGGTAGGGTGAGGGGTTGAGTGGCTGCAGGCCCATAGATGACCTCCTGCTCTTTGAGCTGTTTGGAGACCACTGCTCCCTCTGAACATCTGGCCCTCCCTGCAAAGAGTGTACTGTACTTGAAGCAAAGCAATCACAAATGGGCCATGGCTGGAATTGCTTGCCAAAGAAATTTCTGGCCTTTCCCTTTCCCCTAACTGCATCAGGGAAGAATCCTTATCTCTGGCTTGGTTTCCACATGAGGTTTTTCTGAGGAAGGGGACTGGGACAAGAAGTCTGTCATGTAGTTAAATAGGCAAGAAATCTTATTAATCCATTTTTTTGTTTTGAGAGTTGCTTGTCTATATGATTTTTAAAAAGTCAAGTATAATTTCACAAATTTTTTTTCTGAAATTACTTTTGGGGTAATATTTAAAATGAAAGACATTTTGTAACCCTGTAAAATACATAGGGAATATAACATTCCAGTGTACACAAAGAAAGTAAATTCTTTAATCAAATAAAGAGTATTATAAAATGAAAAAAAAAAAAAAAAAGAGTAGATCTCAATATTGGATGAAGAGGCAGGATAGGGGGAAGGATCACAGATCCCTTTTAAAATCTAATGACTCTCTTATTTCTAAATATAATTTTGTGGTTTATAAATTCTTATAACTAAAGTTTGACTTTGAACCTGAGGACAGAAACATCTGCTCTAAATATAGAATTTAGGATATTACATTCAGAATACTCGATATATTGCTAAATTATTACAGTCAGAAGGTAGTAAAGATACGGTGAATTTTAACAAAATAAAGAGTGGCAAAAAATGTCCAGAAACAAACTGAGTAATACAGAGTAGATCTATCATCTGATAACTGAATTAGAAATACAAGTATGAACAAGGCTTGAGAGATAATGTTTATATGGAGAAACATAAAGCTCATAAAGGTATTCTGCATAGAAGAAGGCATATGAGTAGCAATGAGACACCTGATATTCTTATTCCGGTTAATCTCTAGTTATAAGATGAAACTTAGAGAAATTACAATGATGATGGTAAACAGAAAAGTCAAGAAACAGAAACTAGAGAATAAGAGGAATTGACCACATAAGTTAATAAAACAAGGTATATCAAGTTTGGACACTGTTTTAATATTTGACTGTATTTATGCACTTCCAAGAATGTAAGTAGATAGTTAAATGATGCATATTATTATTATTATTATTATTATTACTATTAAGTAATATGTGCAACAATAATTAATTACTTAAATTAAATTTTATTATTATTACTAAGCACATACTTTATATTTAAAGGGTAAAAACTCGTTAAGTAACTGAACCAGCATGATGCATATGCATGAGATGTGACTGGATGCTATGCTACTTCTACAATGCTACACTGCTTCCAATAATATCTCACTCATACAAAATTAAGAAATTAATTTTGTAAGAAATTAGAGAGAATTAACGTGGCAAAGTCACAAACAACCAGAAAAACAATTACTTACGCAAAAACTGGTCTAACAGCATTGTTCATATTCCCAAAAGTGGCTCGACCCAACAGCTCTCTGAAACAGTTCTCAGCCAGCATAGCAGGATTCTCTTCTTTGTCAGTTGCAGAAGGAGAAGAAGGAGGGCCTATGCGACTAAAAAAGAGATATCAAGAAAAACTAATGTAAGAATTCTAATATTAGTTCTCATGGTTAGACAAAATAGACTTTACTTCTCAGAAATGTTAATATGGCATTTTCTTTTGTATCCCCAAATATCTTTAAGCTTAATTCTAAGGCCATGAATCTAACACCACAAAAACTAATTATATAATGTTTCAAAAAAGGAGAACTAAATTTAGCTGGGAGCCTGTTTCCAACACACTGTCCTTTACCTAATGTAAAACACTGAGCAGTTCACTACTTGTTCCTGTTCATACAACTTCACGTTCATGTGAAATCTCAGTTAAGGACACCGTCAGGCATCCCCAGCTTAACTGCAAGTGAGCAGAAGAAATACAGTGCACTGAAAAACCATAACCAGCCTTTGTTTAGAAAAAAATGTAAAAAGCTGATTAGAACACCTAAAAAGGTAGAAGTCTTGGTGGGTAGCACTTGTTTGGTTCACATCTTGAAATATTATTTTAGGCAAATTATATGCAACAATAATTAAATATAGAAAAAGTGTATCTGTGGCACTGGAATTACACCATGAGAGAATAAAATTTTTTTAAATTTAGCAAACAGTGGTCTCTATTTACTCTATGTTACTTATGCCAGCCCTGAAAAATAAGAGCCATAATTATGGGAAATAGATTTCTAATTAGTTCATGACTTTTTAAAGTTTAAATATTTTGATAGAAAAATTTTGGCCTTAGTTATAGTGCCAAGAATAGGGAAAATATCAAAGGAGTTAAAGCATAACAAATTTTAGACATTAGAAAAGGACTCCAAATCTGGAGATAATCACACCTGAAAAATTAAGTATAAATGCTTTCTGTAATTAGCATAAATGTAAATGAGCACAGATAGAACTGCTATCATAGTTATTAATTGTTAGATCATTTTGATACTGTGCATATAATCTTGAAAATTACAAATAAAAATTTTAGAACTACAGAGTTAAATCTTTTTTAAATTTGTTTCGGCTTTTCTTCTTAAAATGGCAAGAAGCAAGCAGGTCAGGTTAATAAGCCAAAACCGAGAATTCTGCTTTTGAAGCTTAGTCACACATCTTCTCTATGTAGGGCAACAGAAATGTGATGGTGATATGAACTGGCACTTGAAAAAGTGAAACGAAGTGTATCATTCCAGGTACAATTGAATGGAGGGGTGGTGGCACACAGGGAGCACCATGGACAGAAAGTCAGCGTATATCCAAAAATAAGCATAATGAGGTCACCAGAATAAATTTTCCTCCAGAAAGGAACATATTTCTAAACTCACTTAACCTCATGAGATTACTACTTAGATAATACTAAAAGCATTCTTATAGCAGGGAACACAAATAAATATACACAAAAGCAACACAGCCTCAATTCCAACACCTTTACTCAATACCTGTCAACTTCTTCTATCTTTTGCATGTTAAAAAGAAGAGATGGGACAATCTTATCCATATGCTGAGGTTCCCAAATTGTAGCCCGAAGTTCATCATTAACTGTTTTGCGAACCACACCCTGAATACCTCTTATTCCAGCAATTCGAATTCTATAAAGAAGGAAAAAATAACTATGAAAAAGTTATTTAAAGCAACTTTTTTGTCTAGCCAAGAGAATGGATGTCAAGTAAATATGGCTATCTTCACAATAAAATACCTTAAAAATAACACACAGTTAAGTCTAAGTGGTTAAAATCTCCAAAAATCTAAGTTAGAGAGCAATAGGTTCAAAAGAGCTTTACATTGAAAATCATCTTTTTAAAATTAGCATTTAAAGTTCAAAAGAACTTTCAAATATAGAAATATTTATTTTAAAAATAAAAATATTATTTTTTCACTAAAAAAATCAAAAGCACAGGTTTTCCTAAGATGGTGATGGTGATATTAACTAAAAACAACATGAAAGATTCTTTTTTTTTTTTTTTTTGGTCTGGAAGTCGCAAAGTTAGGTAGAAAAAGAATTTCACAGTTTCTTAACACCTGCCTGCTTCTTCAGATTCCATAGCCCCTAATTTTCTCAAGCTCTTCCTTGCTCTTCTTGGGGGGAAAAAAAGAACTAAAAAATAGCTTACAAAAGCTTCAGAGGAACAGTCTCAAGCCGAACCAACCTGGTGACCCTAAGTCTTAAATATATATTTCTTCTGGATAAATGCTTCCTTTTTTTGAACTGTAATTGTTTACTTCCTTTTCTCCTATTACCTGAAAGACTTACCAATTAGAGGTTTATTAAGCTTACTTAATACTGTTTTTCAGAAACTATAAATCAGTTTAAAGAATGGAAGATATGGGGAAGGGACATAATACTGCTTTACAAACCCACGGGGAAAGACTTCAGGCATTCAAGAGCAGCAAATAAGGAGAAGGGGAGATGGCAATGATATGCCACTGAATAGGTGAGAATGAAGTAGGAGACATATTCAAAAGTGAATTGGGAGACAAGGAGACAAATTCTGCCTATTTCAAAGATGTGTCTACATATGCTGCTTTCTAAAGTATGAAGAAGATTTAAGAGACTCTATGCATCTATCATAAGTGAGCAAGCCTAACATTACTACAAAACGTTTTTGCTTTACATACCTGCTGCTGCTCCACTGGTAACAAGAAGGTCAAGCCCAAGGTGGCATAGACCATATGAACAGGTAAGATGCCATGTGTCATGCCTCATACCTTAAATGGAGTAGCAGCAAATGGTGGTCCCCTTATTGGGACTTAAGAATATGTGTGACACTAGTAACTACCAATAGCTACTACAGTGCACAGCTAGCATCCAGTCCAGATCTAATAGTTGGCCTGACTAGCACTTACTAGCCATGAGCTTCAAAGGTGTTTTACAGTTTCCCCATCAGTAAAATATAACATTTATGGTGTCTACAGCACAGGAAGGCTGTACAGATTTAAACAAATTAATTAAAATAAAGAGCTTAAACAATAATTGACCCTCAGTAAGCAATCAACAACTGTTAGCTGCCCCTGCTACTGTTAGTCACCATGATGATGATGATGATGATTATAATGATGATGATTATTTCTGCTACAGTTGAAGTGCTTAAGAAATCAGCTAGAACTGTGATACATGAGTTTACAAATGAGAACCATTTCTATATGGCTAATATTTTAAGAAAATATTAATAGTTAACAGCTCATCTCCTATTGCTTACATCTCTTTGGGTTCTTTATGGTACGGCTTTGCTATAAATAAAGGGATAGGAGCTAAGAGTATAGTTCAGTGGTAGGGTGCTTGCTTAGCATGTGCGAGGCCCTTGGTTCCACTCCTAGTACGGGAAAGAAAAAGCATTGACAAAAAATATCTGAGTTAGCTGAGCAAGATGGCACTTTCCTGTAATCCCAGCTCAAGAAGCTGAGGCACAGAGATCACAAATTCAGAGTCAGCCTTGGCAATTTATCGAGGCTGTAGGCAACTCAGTAAGACCTGTCTCAAAATAAAATATAAAAAGGGCTGGGGATGTGGTTCAGTGATTAAGTGCCTCTGGGTTCAATCCCTGGTATAAAAAAAGAAAAAAAAAGTATCTAAATTATATCCTGAAATGGAACATTTACAACCTAAATGAAAACTAAATAGGTTTTATTTAAGGCAAAGAAAGATAAACTTCAATTACTCTTAAGTATCTTAAACCATTTTATTTTACTCATTTATTTCGCAGTAGTTCAAATGAAATATTGGTATTCAAATTATTACATAGTATAGGAAAGACCTAGAATTAGGGAAAAGTACTGTAAGTCTTTCATTTGTGTATAGAAAATCTCAAGTCTCTTTTTGTTGGGACTGGGGGTATAGCTCAGGGTAAAGAACTCAACTAGCATGGGAACCGAGTCCTAGGTTCAATCCCCAGCCCCACCAAAACCAGAATAGAAAATGTTTCTAGCTTTCAAGTTTTTTTGTGTGTTTTTTTGGTAAATAATAATGAAAAACATTACATGAAAAAAAATTTTAAAGACATTTCACTAGGGGGCGATAAATACCTAAAAATAAGGAATCTACCTTTGATACATCAGAAAGAATTTTGCCAGCTCTATTTGAAATATGTAATGGTTTGTTTAAAAAATATATATTTTTACCCGTCCTGTAGTAATAGAAAAAAAGATATTAGTAGTCACTACGGTAAATAGGAAATTAATTATCGTAAGGCAATTCTAGTATTTGTATCTTTAAAGTTTCACACTTCATAACAAAGCATTAAAAACAGGACTCTTCATGGCCCATGCTATCTTGAGGAAACAATACACTAACAGAGAAATGACTATTACCTCTCAGCTTTCTTTCTCCAAGTTAAAATAACTTTTACATTTATTTTCATTCAAGGAAATTAACACTGTAGCTTGCAGATTCAAACTAAAAGCTAGTTACATCTCTACATGTTCCCTTAGTTCCTTTAAAATAAAACTAAAAATTACAAAACATGCTATATCTTGATTACCAACTGCTGAAAATAACTCTCAGGCTTCAGGCCAATTTCTTTTTATTAGGTATATTACAATGGAGCATTAGCTCAAATTGCTTTCTATATTTACCAAGGTCATGTTGACTTTAAATCTTAACTTTAAAATTTCTCATTTTTATACAGATATCAACTGACCTGGGGAATGTAGCTCAATGGTACAGCACTTAACTAGCATGTGGTAAAAACTGGGTTCAACCAAAAAGAAAAAAAAATACACTCTACATAGATATCAACATATAGACTGGGTTTGTAATTAAATGTTCACTTCCAAATACCTCTATAAATGCTAGAAGTATTTTAAATAAAGTGTCATGTCAGTAGTCAACGACGTCAGAATGACAATAATTTAGTTTTGTACAATCACTTCATTTAATAACTCTTTATTGATTCAAAAGGACTTATTTAGAGCCTACTATGTGATATAGTAGTCCTCAAAAACAAAGCCCTTGTGTTCCTGAAATTTATACTCCATAGAGGTACAAGAATCAGAAGATACTTTAAGAAGAATAACTAGGGTGGGGTGGAGGGTTGACAGTTAATAAAAGGTGGCTAGGAGAGAATTCTTGGGATAAGGTGATATCAGAGGAAAACTCTGTACAAATCGAGGTAACAAGCCACACAGGTATCTGGGTAATTGGTCATGGCAAAAAAAAAAAAAAAAAAAGTGTATCTAGAGCCCTAAAGTATTCAAGAGATATCAAGGAGATCCATGTGTGAAATAGAGGGAAAGCAGGAGGGAATGACTGACAGGATCAGATATAGGCAGGGAGAGCTGAAGGAACATTCTGGCTACACTAAAGACTGAATTTTAGTGACCAAATTAAGAAATTACTCTGATTTTGCATTTTCAGTCAGTTTTATCTTCTACCAGCAATGGAAAGCTGTTTCACGGACATTCTTATTTCTTTAATAATCACTATGTAAAGTATAAACATAATACTTACCTATAGATTACTTACTATAAATCATAAAATAAAGTAATACATACTCTGTTCGTATTTCTGGATCACTATGACAGGAATGACACATGGCACTGAATCGAGACACAAAAAAGTCATAACGTCTGTGATAAGACGGTGTATCTTCTTCAATATTTGCAAATTTGACAAACTAAAAAACAAAAAGAACAATACTTACAATATACTTTTTGAAAGTGTGGGACAAATACATTTACTTTTATTATCTTTTATATTAACAAGCAATAGCCAAATAAGAAGCAAATGAAATGTATGAGATATAAATATTGCATAGACACAAAAGGAATTTTTTGATAATGAACTTTCAGATAATCAAGGATAGTATTCTAGACATTAAATGCAGCTCCCTTTCAGAGAGCAAGCCCACTCTGTGAAAGAAACAATCTTGCTCTTAACTCTTCCATATTTCCTGCACTCTGATAATGTTTCTTTCAGTGAAGAGCGTAATTAGGCCACAATCTCTACAGAACATTACTGCTTAATTGTGGGTAGAAAATCTCCCTTGACAGAAAAACACATGAGTGAACAAACTTCATACAAAAATGGGACAAGAAAAGGAAAATTAACTGAAGAAAATTTGACAGTCTCAGTAGAAAAAAAAAATATGGAGATGGTAAAATTCATTCTACCTCCTTTATAATGGTGTGTATGTGTATCTCCCCATATGTTTAGGAAATTTTGAATATCCCACATGTGCACAGACCTAACTCCGACAATTCCTTAATATGCACCTTTTTTTCTTAGTTTTCTAATTCATTTATTACTTCAGTATACCAGACAGTCTAAACACAACAAACTGTTAGCTCATTTACATATCTAAATATACATAAATAAATACCTGCCAGGATATTGACTTCAAAAGACTATATCCAAAAAAGTATTATTCAAGAGAAGTATCACAATAATCAGAATTACTAACTTCTGTTGTAAACAAAACTGAAATAGATGGAATGAATTTGAATACATGAAGTATGATACTAAAAAGGTTTTAAAATAGTTGAGCTTGAGCTTTGATTTACCATTATCTAGAAAAGGGCCACAAAGTGCTGGGGTTGTGGCTCAGTGGTAGAGTGCTCGCCTAGCAGGCATGAGGCACTGGGTTCGATCCTCAGCACCACATAAAAACAAAATAATGTGTCCACCTAAAAACTAAAGAAATACATAAATAAATAAATATTTTTTAAAAAGGGCCACAAATACTATACCTGGTTCAGATTAAACTCATAAGCACCATCTGTTCTGTAGCAACCTCAACACATCAGGTGTTTTCTCATGAGTTCTTATTTAGTCATTCCAAAAACCCTGAAAGGGTATCATTATCCCCATTTTACAGAAAGGATATTGAGGACCAGAGATATTGAAGACCAGCAACAGTTAGTGATTATTGAAACTGCCATTATAGTCCAGATGCCTATTTTACATACTACCACATGAAAACAGTTTTAGAAAATATTATACCAAATATTTATACTTTTTATTAAAATAAATAATGAATAATGAGGAAATACTCAAAAAATTTAAATAGAAACACAAAAAGGTCTGTCTATACCCTATGCTCCCCATTTTCTAATATCTATAAAAAGAAGTTAAAGGACAACTTCTGAATTTTGGAATTATAGGTGACTATGACTTTAGTTTACTCTTATATTTTTTAGCATTATCCAAATTTACTACAATAAACATTTTGTTTTTAAAATTAGAAAAAAATAAATAAAATAAAAATCTCCATTAACATTTTCAATGTCCTGGGGAATTCTTTGAAGGAAAAACTTAATTCTATTTTCACTTAATCAAAGTCACAAATAATCATATAAGCTAAGTGATCATTTACAGAAGCAGCTCCAATTGCCCTTGAACATAAAAAGGTGGCTCTGAGCTCCAAGGGAATTGCACAAAGCACATCTTCCCAGTTTTGTGGAGAGTCATCTAATTCCCCTTATTCTGGAAACTAGCAAATTTTAAACCCATAAAGTTTATTCTAAAATATTTCAATAAAAAGTATTATCACTGCAGACTTATCACACACTGCAGACTTATCACATGCAAGAACAGAGAAAATGAGGCACAGTACTGCAGCAGATCAGGTACCCCCACCCAGAAGACCCTGGCCATAATTAAGCTTCTCCTCTCATCAGGAAGATTTTTACAAAGAGTATCAGCAGGATGTCTGCAGAGAGAATTGTAGTTTGAATCTTCCTCTTGCTTGTAAATGCCAGGTTTACACGCAAAAGGTGTGACAGAGTTAAGAATCTACAGTCAAGCTTGTTGTGTAAAAAAGATATTATCTCTGCTTTCTTGGTAAAAATTTAAAAGACCATTGTCTGTCCTAAAATTCACTTTCTGGGAACTCAAAGAAAAATAATCATTTTTATATAAACCTCCAAGCCCTTCCTCCCACTGGGTATAAAGTTCAAAGAATATCCAAGCTCCGCCTTCAGAGAATTTTAGGTGATAGCCCTTTCAGGATCTCCTACAGTCCATAAACCTGCTTCCTGAAAATTCCTTGGGTGTCCAGCCTCTTCTGTCCTACTTCAGTACCATGCAGAGATTATGAACAGGCTCTGTTAAATGGATCTGGATTTGGGCACCACACTTAATAACTGCATGTGTTACCTGTGAATGCCTAACTTAAGTGGTTGGTGAGAAACAACAGGTAGCACCATGCCTTGCACATTGCATATATACAATAAAACATATGTCCTATTTTTTTATCCACTTAAAAATTTACGTGGGGAATTAAATATATTTCAAAAGACACGGAAAGGCAGCAGCAATGCAGTTTCTCACCCTAAGTACTATTAAAATTCTGGGCCCAATAAAACCTTTGCTATAGGAACTATTCTGGGCACCACTGGATGTTCAGCAGCATCCCTCACTTCCTAAATACCACCAGCATTCCAACCTATACCATATAAATTAAAAAATGTTTTCAGTACTTGACAAATATCCAGGGAGGGAAGAGAGAGAAGAGAACTGTCCTGGATGAGAACCACTGCTTTGGTGTAGTGAGTGGTTTCAATGACTGGTCTCTGTGGACAACTGTCAACATTTATACAAAATGGTCAAGATTAGCAATGAGGCTTAAAAAAAAAATGAGATGTGTCAACCAAATACAAGAGGAGGAAAGAAAGAAAAGTAATCTATGATTTCCTTAAGTCTTAATCCACAAAAATGACTGAATAATTATACCATAAAGAAGAAAAGCTTTGTAAGAATGCCTAGGATTGAACTGCCATATTAAATACGGCACTACTTTCCTGGGTCTTTGGAATTATTTAGCTGCAACTTCTTATACATAAAATGCTAATATTTTTAAGCTTCAGGGGTTTTATAAAAATCAATGACACAATATATGTAAGTACCTAGAGCACACACTATTTTATTTTTCCAAAAAGCTTAAGTCAAAGTTGCACAGTATCAACATTTATAATCATTGTATACTATGATTTTAAAACAAAAATTGTTTCCTTACAATGTTGGAAAACAGACATGTTTCAGATTTCAGAGTTTTTCTTATTTTGGAATATTTGCATAGACTTTCAGCACCAGCTGAGCATCATTAATCTGAAAATCTAGTTACAGTGCTCAAAAAGTTGGATTTCGGAGCATTTGCCATTTCAGATTAGGGATTTTCAACTTATATTATTATACAGTGGTACTAACATTACTTAACATTTTTCTTTTCTGAATTGTGTACATACAGGTATACTGTGTTCTTTCCTGCATTTGTAAAGGTTTATAATAAAAAATGAGTAAAAATAAGAAGTACCCAACATAGGAGATCCTAAATTAATAATATCTTTGTTGGGCCTGGGCCCGTGAGCTGGAAAGCAGCCTATGTTGTTTATGTGAGGGGCTCTTAGGGCTTGGCACACTGAGTCTGGGATATTTGTAGTTTGGAACACTGACCATTACTAACCCCATCACCATGGTAACCTGGCTACCCACAGGTGCACAGCATATTCCATTCCTTTTGCTTTTTTGCTTCTGACCTATTGGCCCATTGGTTGCCACTCGTAAGGGTGTTGCTAGTTCACTGGATTATTACAGCCTTCAGCTGAATTTTCCCAGTAATAGACTATACATAAAAGGCTTGCCTATGCAATAATAAAGTGGATCGAGTTCTCTGAAACTGGTTTCAGAAGGTCTCTTTTTGACTCTCGCTACACCCTCCTCAGCTGTTCGGTGGGCTTCAGCTGGACCAAGAGAGCCCACAGATACCTATTACTGTCTTACTGAGTTGGCATCAGCACCAAAAGGTAAATGTCAACAATAAAATGTACAAATATAAAAATATCAAATACTAAATTAAAAATATTAACTGATAAAATATGGCACTCAGCACTACTACAAAGTGAAAATTAGACTTTCAGGGAATATTAGATAAATAATGTTGGTCAAGAAAATATTATGTTTGATTTAATACAATTCACTTAAAAGTAGGTAACCTGGGATTTTGTCTTTTGTCCAAATAACTCATTAAAATAGTTTTAATAGCTCTGCTGGCTGCAAGTAAAGAAACTTCTGGGAATGCATGCTAAATCCTTTCCCCAGCTATTACACCATTTCCCCTAAACTTTCCCATTCTAATTATGAAGGAAACAGATGGAGACTTCAGTAGCTCTCTTGCCTAAAACTAAGCCAATCACATAACTAACAGCATCTGGAAATATGCAATATCATACTAAGGGTTTCTGAATAAGAATTTCATTTGTATACTTCTACTTTTTTAACCATCTATTCTTAATAGTAATAATAATTATCAATGCTAGCCACTGTTCTAAGAACTTCATATATATTAACTCAGACCACACAATCATCTCATAAAATTGGAATTATTATTATTATCCTTATATTACAGATGAAAATCTAAGGCAAGCAGAGGTTAAATAACTTGCCAAAGATAAATGGCTAGAGTTTTACAGCCATAATTCAAACCAAGGCAAGTGGACTCTGGAATCCATGCTGGCAGTCATCACTTATACTTCCTCTTCCTGTGTCAGAAAATAATTATGCATAAACAATAGCAGGTGATATATCATTTGACTAGCTGTTCATAAAAAAATGCATAAGAACATACTATATAACACATACATATTGTATAACATACAGTCCTCAAAAGAACAGAAGGTTATACAATGAGACTGAAGACAAGATATATAAGGTATCTCACGTATGTAAGATAAAGACAATAAACGGTTAATCACTGTATTTTATTTTCCTTTTCCTTTCCAACAAACTATGTATGATTCAGGACAGAAAAAAAAAAAATGAGCATGGCAAGGAGAACTAGTTCTAAAGTAGTCTAAGAAGGAATGAAGATAGAAACCCTGACTTTCATGGAAAAATGATGGAGAAAGAACAGAAAGAATAGCAATGGGACAGCTGAATAGCCATAGGCCAAATGTGGATGAAAATGAACCCCTAACCCATATCACATAAAAACAGCAACTCAAAATAGATGACAGACCTAAACTATAAAACTCTCACAAGAAACCAGAGAAGTAAAACTTTGTGACCTTGGATTAGGCAATGGTTTCTTGAATGTGAGACTAAGGACACAAAAGAAGTGATAAAAGAAAAATTAGACAAATTAGACTTTATTAATTAAATACTTTAGTGAATAAAAGCACACGAACAAGAAAAATAGAAAGATGAATCAGAGAATTTGAGAAAATATTTGTAACTCATATATCTGATAAAGGACTTGTATTAAGAATATTTAAAGAACTTTTATAATTTAATAATAAAAAGCTACTCCAATTAAAAACAAATGATTTAAACAGACATTTGTCCAAAGAATACAAAGCCAATGAGCACATGAAAAAAAAAAATATTTAACATCATTAGTCATTAAGGAAATGAAAATCAAAACTACAAATATACCCCTTCAGACCCTCTAGGATGGTTATAATCAAAATGACAAACAATAACAGGTATTGGTAAGGATGTGAAGAATTTGGAACACTCATATGTTGCTGATGGTAATATAAAATGATGCAGCTCTTTGGAAAACAAACAGCTAACCTTAAAATCTAGCAATTATACTGCTAAATATAAACCCAACAGAATGAAAAAGCTATGTCCACAAACTTGTACACAAATGTTCATAACTGCCAAAAAAGTCCAAACAATCCTAAACTAATGAATGGGTATACAAAAGTATAGTATATCTATAAATTGGACTGTGATGTCATAAATAGGAATGGAGTGCTGATGTATGCCAATACCCAGATGACCCTTCAAAACATTATGCTAAGTGAAAGAAGAAAAAAAATTCCATTTATTTGAAATATTACAAGTAGGAAAATCCACAGAGAGTAAAGTAGATTAGTGGCTTCCAGGGGTTGGGAAAGGAGGGCATGAAGGGGTGGTGAATGTACAACTCTCTAAACATAAAAAGACACTCAAAGCATACTTTGTAAGGGTGAACGCTATAAAGCTGCTATTTTGTCAAAGCTTGAAACTCAAAGGAAGAACAAGACACAAAGTTACTTCTATAACAGATAACCCAGGGAAGGTAAAATGACAGTTATCAATTCATTTATGGTCAGGTATTTCATCATGAATGGTGGGTATCACAGATTTTACCAAGAGTGATAGAAAATACTAGAGACAAAGTGTTCTAATCTTCATCTACACTAGCTATCCAAATGCCCTGTCCAAGGAGTTGGCCTTTCTCAGGCAAACACTCTTTAAAAGGATATAAATTTGAGATATGCTAACTGAACTTAAAAATTAACAAGAGAATAGTTTTTACTCACAGAATTTGTTCCAAGAACTTGAAGCTTTGGTTCCCCTGATTCCAGCAGCTTTGCCACCATATGAAGAAAGCTTTCTACGAAGGGCTTGATGCTTTGAGAATGGCAGGCCATAAGAAGTTGGTCCAGGGCCTCCATAGCAATTAGCACATACCTAAATGCAAAGAAAAACAATGTCAAAATGTTTCTAGCTCTCTTAATTCTCCTAAAGGCTCTTCTCATTGAAATGATTCAAATATATTTATTTAAAACAACACAGAAAGACAAATTCAGCAGCTTCTAAGTGAAATGTTAATTCTCACACAACACTTATGATCTTAGTAGATTATAAAATAATCCTAGTGTTGAAGAATACAAAAACTATATGGTACTACTCCCATCTTCTCCTCCTCCTAAAACAACTCTTTCAGAGTAAATCTCTCATATTACCTTTGTGTAATTTTTCTTTGTAAACATGGACATTTTCCAGACTTTTAACTGTATTTATTTGTATATGACCCCAAAATAGTAAAGCAATGTGCCTAAATTTCCAGTACGACCTACCTATACTTATGAGTAGATAAAACAATACTGGAAACAAAAGAATAATATAAGGAAATGTCTCATAAATTTTATTTTACAGTTCCACAGATTTTAAATCTTGCAAGTGCCCTAAATTTAGTTTTCAGACAACTTTCCTCTAACAATCAACTATGAGACTACCTGTGCCATGACCACTGTTGTATATGCTAATAATGTGCAAGTCAGAAAGTCAACATACAGCTGGAAGACAGAATATTCTAAAGAAACTAAGATCATAAAATGACAATATTGAAAAGCGTTCATATTTCAAAATTGCAAAGTTATTACTGTTCAAGCATAGAGAACGGGTTAAAATGCTAGACCCTAATTTGTAGGCAGCAATATATCCATACCAGTTCCAAATCAGCATGCTTATTACATTTTCTTAATCTTAGTATCTAATCCTAACATGATACTCGTTTACCCCTCTGAGAGGTAAAACTGAAGCTGTACCCAAACCAGTTGTTAACAGGATCTGTTGTTTTCAAATTAGAGACAGATTTTCAGACACACACTACAGACCAAGTAAGTAGATTTCTACTATTTGGTATTTTCAAAAATTAATAGATGCTAAAGCTAATGCCAACTCTGTTAAATAACCTGACCAGGTTCCTAAGACCTCACCACCAGAAAATATAAGCTAGAGTATCTATGGGTTTTATATATTTCCTTTATAATAATACTATTTTATCTTACAAACATGATCTTTGTCTGATCAGATGGCACAATAATTTATAGAATAATTTAGCCAAGGAAAAATTTTCCAAAGATGCTATATTAGTTTCCTTACCCAGAACGATGTCTGACAACATCCCTGCTCAGCCTTTCTGCCAGGTAAGAACCTATTCGATCCAGCTTCTCTGGAGCAGATACTGCATAAAAGGTCAATTTTTCCATATCAGCTTTAACAAGGCCATCCTAAAAATAATGACAAGTATCCAGATTATTTATCTTTTCATGCTTATTTTTTGTTTGTTTCTTGTATTTTTAAGTGTTGCCTGTTTCACATTTTTCCTTTCTGGACTGGGAATTAATTCACATTTAAGCTGAACCTTTCCAGGTATAATGTTCTCAGTTCTAATAATATTTACTATTCTAGATACATGCAACTTTCAAAAAATTAAAGAAAGAAAGCTAAAGAAACACCCCACTTAGGCAAAGAATTTAAACAGCCCTTCCAAAACAATGAATTAGACTCTTAACACTTTATAGAGCAATTAACTCAGTATATAGGGAATGAAATGTATTTTATTAAAAAGATTTCAAACAAAACTTGCTTAATTTAATGTTAAATTATTAAGCCTATACTCCTTTACACATACAACGGTGACCATATGCTTTCATTTAATGAGTCAGAACCTGCTTATATCATTATAAAGTTTTGTTGTAGTTAATAAGAGAAAATATTTGGAACTATATTAATCTATGCTTAGTTGATGTATTAAAAAAAACTAACATCAACAGCCACAGGATCCTTATACAAGATTATAAAATATCATTCCTTTCCATCCTCTAAAGATGACATGCAGTAGATCTAATGATTCTCCCCCACTCTCATGTAACCTCGAGTAAATCACCATACCCAAATTTCTTGGCCAGAAATCATCATTCAACTAACTGACTGCTACTTAGGAAAACTGGAGGAGGAAAAGGATACAAGAAAATTATGCTAGATGATGAATCTACAAATACAAATTTTATAAAAGTGTTTTTTCAACTTCAATTGGCCCCTCATTCTCTGGGAATTTTGCTCCCTCCCTAATGGCACTACTCTCTCCTAGTGTGCACTTGCTCCACTCTGCAATGGAATCAGAGAGTTTGCAGCTCTTGTGTATGTCTTCTTCCCCTTGGCCACTTCAACCTAGGGACCCTTCTCTAGTTCACTGAGAGTTCAACCTTCAGGTCTCAACTTCCTCTAAAGACCCTTCAAGGGGTCAGATATTCCTACTATACATTCTTTTAGTTCACAGCACTAAGAGAACACACAGCAGTACAATCATACTTCTTTTCACTCATTAAACAAATACTAATTTAGTGCCAACTATGTGCCAGGCACTGAGATAAACCCTAGAGAAGCCACAGTCAGCAAAGAAATGTATTAATTCACTTAGTCTTCAAGAGAACTTTATGACAGGTACTATTTATTATTTTCATTACACATGAGAAACTTGCCCAATATCAAATGGCTAGTAATTATGGGAAATTGCTTCTTGTCCCTGCTAACTGCCATGTGTGTGTGAAATTCATAAAAATCTTGCCTATTCTTTAACCTACTTTACAGATTGTTATTTGAATACTTGGCAAAACAAAGATTCTTTCTGTAACCACCTTCTAGTTTACTGGTCATCACTCCAAGTGTTCAGAACTTCTACATGTCTACAAGTTAAAGTGGGTGAAGCAGACAAGCCTTGTCTGCCCTTCATATTCCACCATACTCTGTTCTCTACCCTGCCTTCAGTAACTGCATGTCCTGGACTTCTCAAGGAAATAATGATTTGAATATTCAATCTATTAACTAATACATGTTAAATTTCAAATCGGAAACCATGGTCAACACTATTTCTATAATTAAAATACAGGAACATTCATTTTAAGTCTAAAGGATCAACTTGCTCTTGATCTCAAATATATCTCCTGCTTTCTAATGCTGTTTCTCTTTGCCCTCAAATGCAATGAAGTGGCTATTTTTCTCTACCTCTCCAGATGTACTACATCCTTAAAGCTCAGAAAATCTCATTTCCTCTGAAAACACTTCCCAGAGATATCAACCCACAATGGTATCCCCTTGATTTAGAGGCCAAAATGTTACCCCCTGATTTACTTAACATTTTACTTACTGATTTATACACTGTGATTTACTATCTTATATGTTTTTGTTTTATATCAATGTATGAAAAGCTCCATAATGGCCTGTCTTAGGGATTTGAATATGCCACAAATTATCCAGGATCTCTGACATCCAATAGTATTTATGAATAATCTCCTCCATACAGTTGAATATTCAAACAGTTTTGATTAAAAATAACATATATCAACATTAAAGTTAAAATGTCCAAAAGGTTTCCATATACTTGGCTACATTTTAAAATAAAGCAAATTCTGGAAATCAAACTCAAATATTGTAACATTTTGTGTCTATATTTTTTTTTAAATGAGACCAAAGGAGTCTTAGAAAGTGTGTAAGGTAGTGTCAAACAAAATTACCCACACCCAGTTGCTTTGAAACTAGTAACTGTCTCATGCATGAGCCCAGTGTGAGCAGAAAATCATGTCTGTGTACATAGTTGTATCCTGAGCACAAACTAAAAATCATCTGACACTGCTTCATAAATTTTTGATTGTTACTTAAACAGTACATAGATTACCAAACAACCACCTCTCATCCCAGATTTGTGCCTCATCTATGAAAATAATTGAGAACTAGACAATCAATCATGGGTAAACTTAAAATTAAAAAAAAAAGAAAGAAAAAAAGAAAAAGTATAAAAGAAAGTAGTGTACTTGACAAGATGTAGGGATAAAAGTAGAGAAATCAAAGTAGGGAAACCTTAAGGAGATCAGCAGGGGGCAGAAGGGGTCAGCAAAGAGAAGGATCAGTAGATGTAGATCAAATTACTTTTGGATCTTCAGGAAAGATGTTATCCACCAGGCGTTTGTAGCGAGGACGCAAAGCAGAACAGCAGCAACACACTCCTGTTCCAAAAAAAAAAAAAAAGTTATAGAAATTAATATTGTAAACTGACTCAGAAATTCATTTCTGAATATTAGTGATCTAGGATTTAAAATACAAAGAAAAAGTTCAAACTGTCACAAATAGAAAAGGCATGCAAATTCAATTAAGTTGCTATGTAAGAAAATTAAATTTCTTTTCCCTTTCCCAAAGACATGTAGCTATTAAGAATTTGCACTAAGACTCTACCCCAAATCAAAATCATCCTATTAGGCAAATGTATGATCTATATCTGCCCTCCCCCCATATCTCCTTTCTGAGCTCCTCTCCCACTACTCTCTGAACACATCCCCACCTGTGTGTACCAATCCACTCTACTCCAGTCACAATGGTCCCTCTCCTGATCCAAGGTACCCTCCTTGGATCTCTGATGTTACTGTTTCCTCTGCCTAGAACATGTCAAAAGATCTTATCAGACTGTCACTTTCTTTGATTATTCATTTAAATCTCTGACCACCCTTACCTTGCTCTGGTTTTCCATTGCACTTAACACCCTACATATTAAATAATTTTCCTACTGTGTTTATTGGTTAGGAACTGCTTTCCCTCACCAGGAAATAGCTCAGGTGAAGGCAAGGATAATTGTTTTGCTCACACATGAATCCCAAAAATTCAGAATAACACAGGGCACACAGCAGGCACCCAAATATTTGTGGAGTGAGTGCATGCACATATGAATGAATCTGTACTGTCCCTACTTTAACAATGCCTTCCTTACTGCTCTTTTCTACTTTTACAATGTAGCTCTGATTTAGCTTACTTGCAATTTCTTATGTAACTTCCTAACATGTCCCCCAGCCTCTTCCTATAGCTACCACATAGAGAGGGTATTTACAGCCCAATTCTAGCAATATGATTATAGTGAACCTCCAACAACTCACTGATACTGACTATGTAGAAATGTCCTAACATAACATCCTTCAAAACTTATAATCTCTTGTTACTAATCACTCTTTATACTTCATAAAATTAATATATTCCAAAATAGTTTAATTTTTAAATGAACATATTTTATTCTGTAAAAACATGTAAGAATATGTATTCTTATGACTAAAATTTTAAAAACGACTAAAGGATTTGAAACAAATATGACAAAAGACATATGTTTAATTTATAAACTTTTATAGAAATATGACCAACAAATAAATAGAAAAAGACATGATCCAGAAAACCTGGGTCTAGTCCAATTTTTTCTCTTAAATTGCTACATGGCTTGGGGAAGGCATAACAAGAGTGATAAGTGGGCCTATAATCTCAACAACTTAGGAGGCTAAAGTAGGATGATTTCAAGTACAAGACCAGCCTCAGCAACTAAGCAAGGCCCTAAGCAACTTGGCAAGATGTCTCAAAATAAAAAATAAAAAGACCTGGAGATGTGGCTCAGTGGTTAAGCATCCCTGGGTTCTCATGATTTATGAAACTAGTATGTGTAAGTAAGCATACTTAGGCTCTATATGCTGATATTTGTAAAATGCTATATATTGTTCAGGATATTTTTCATTAGAAGACAAAATATTCGAAAGAATTCAAATATTTCAAAGAGTTATCTTTTCAGATTATTAACATCAGAATACGTGAATCCTGTTTAGTTTCAAAAGCAAAACAAAGGTTTGGTTATGGCGGGGAGGGGGGATAACAGCCAAAGTAGCAAAATCACCTTTCTGTATCTACTACACCTAATAAAAACTACATCAGATAAGTATTAATACTGGCATTAAAATTAATTAAAATCCATTATGTACTGAACAGCTCTCATAGTTCTAAGGTATCACAATAATATGGTAAGATTCACGTAAATACTTTGCTAACAGTAATGCAAGGTCAAATATAGTAAATTCAAATTGTTCTCATGACAAAGAATCAGGGCTATGGGGCTTAAAAACAAGTCCTAAAACTGCAAATTTTCATAAGAATGGCAAATTGTTATTTTCAGTGAGAAGATTCTTAAAAAGCTATTAAGATTCACTTAGGGCTGGGGATGTGGCTCAAGCGGTAGCACGCTTGCCTGGCATGCGTGCGGCCCGGGTTCGATCCTCAGCACCACATACAAACAAAGATGTTGTGTCTGCCGAAAAACTAAAAATAAATAAATAAATATTTTAAAAAAAAGAGATTCACTTACACTGACACATTCTGCTATCATACACTACATTTAGCTTAAAGGAGCTTAAAAAATAAAAGTGAACTTGAAATACAAACAATATCCTCAGTTCCCACTTCCAAGAAGCTTAGGTCTACTGAGGAAGACAGATGAGCAAAAGGCACAATGTCAACAGGCAGTCTCGAGCTAAAGAACAACAACCTTGGATTCATATCTGAGGTGAGTCTAAGGCCTCTAACTGTCCAGCTCAGCAGGCAGCTCCCATTCTCTTACTACTCCTAAGTTTCCTCACCAAAGTAATAATGCCTTCTCCAGAATAATTGCAAAAAAATTATAAAGTTGTACTTAAGGCTCTCATTAAGCATTCAACAAAATGGCAGGCATTACCAGTAGTGAAGTAAAAGTAGTATTACAACCAGGGTAAACAGAAGGAGATGGAGGGGGCCTTTAGATTGTATTCCCAACTAGGTGAAAACCTTTGCTGAAAATTAATGATTTAAAACTTACAACAAATTTCATATATAGTTTATGAAAAACCTTTAAGCATCATTACCAGATAGGAGTAACTGCTATATTCTTATCACCACTTGTTCAGCACTATACCAAGGACTTTACAACATCACTCATTTACTCCTAGAATACCTCTCTAAGGTGGTTTGTTTAATGATTGAGGAAACAAGCTGATTTGCTCAATAACACACAAATGTTAAGGATCCAAGGAACTGTAATTCCATCCCAGATCTGATGACTGCAGAGGGCAATTGCCACACTAAACTGAAGTACCACAAAAGGTTTTTTTGGGGTTTTTTTTTGTTTTTTTTTAATATAGCATGACCAATAAATGACCAATAAATCATGACCAATAAATCTGATTGCAAGAATGTGTGGACCTAACAGATGAGAACTGCACTTTCCATACAGGGAAATGAATGATCACAGAGCTTCTCAAGAAAGCCCAAAACCAAACAAAAACACCTCCTGTCCACTAACTATAAATACAAAGCTACCCACCATAAAGAGGACATGGGAAATTAGGTTAAAGTAGTCAATTTATAGGCTGGGGTTGTAGCTAAGTGGTAGAGTACTTGTTTAGCATGTATGAGGCCCTGGTTTCGATCCTCAGCACCACAAAAAAATAAATAAATAAAATAAAGATATTATATTCAACTACAACTAAAAAAATAAATATAACAAAAGTACTCAATTTACTCAGGTCTTTATAAATTATATCAAAGATAATAAGGTTAAAATGACTATATCTGAAATAATCATAAAAAGAATTACTCTATAAACAAGAGAATACTGTACTTATAAACATTATAAGAATATGTAAAATAAAACTATTGGACCTACTCAGGTATAAAAATGGCGCTGACTCTCCTGGTGAAGTGAATTCATACGGTTTTTCAAGTTCAGCAGCAGGTACCTGAACATAGTCCTTCATGCTGTGTGAGACTATGTTCTAGTTGATCTCCTGCTTCTATATCCTTTTACCTACTGTTCAGGAAGCATCTAGTTCACTTTACTTCTAATTAATTAGCAGAGGACACTAAAGTACTGTAGCTTCTTATCTAACTTGTTGACATCAAATATGAAGCTATCATGAACTTGATCATATCTGTATCAAATTCTGCTAGCAAGGCCAATTAGCTTAAGTAAGACACTATTAAAGTACTAATATTGCTAGTTTAATAAAAGTAAGTTTTCGTATCATTTAAAGGTCAGCCTACTTATGCTTTTTTTCTTTAGAGCAGTCCTTATTCCTTCTCATCCTAAGACCTTTTCCAACAAATTCACTTTGCATCCTAATACTGTCCATTTTTCAATATCTTCCCGATTTTTCTCTTCCAGTTAACAAGTCTAAGCAATGTAAATTTTCCTTTAAATTTAATTTTAGCATATAAAAAGAGAAAGCAATTATTCTTTCCCCACAGCATGTGGAAGATGAACCCCTGGCAAAGATATATCAGGAGAAGAGGCAGGAAGGCTTATGCAAGATGACTACAGTGGGTAAACAGAACTTGGGCACAGATGGAAAGGGAAATTATGACCAAAAAAGTGGCAGGCTGCATATTCTAGTAGTATAATAGGTTCAGGAGCAATCTGACTTAATAAGAGAAGAGGAAAATCCCATTGCTTAAATGCTACCATGCTACTGGGTACCTAGGATAAAGCTATGCTCCAAAACAAAAATGCTGTTGGCAGCACTATCACTGGAGTTGAAGCATGCTCAGATTCTATTTTGGAAACTGACTATATAACTTTGGTTAGGTTTGTTTCATCTCTAAAAGAAGAAAACAAACAGCATCCACACCTTCTATGTAGCAATTATATTATCTTATTTAATTTTTACATGTAATACAGTGGAAATTCAGTGACACAGAAGTCTTCAAATTTCATACTTTTAAATGGGAATGGATTACTGGATTTTGGTTCTTTATGTCTTCACCATATATTTCCATTATTGCACTATAACCATTTATTGCATTTATTCATATGCTTGTTTGTATCACCATAGTAAGTCCCTCAGATGCAAAGCCCACATACTTTAAATGCTGTTGTGCATGTCTGGTATCTACCAGAGATTTACAAAACTGTTCCTTTCCTTAAACAAACACACAAAGTTCACGGATACATAAAATGAATTTAATGTTTATAGCTATGTGCTACAAAAATCAAATAACTATAAAGCTCATCACTGATCATGAAGCACTCAGTAAATGCCAGAACAATATAATTTCTTGAGCAAACAGATGACAATGTCAACTGAATCATGTTTAACAATTCATGTTTTATTTTTAGACCTAGTAGAGGCCTCCTGCAATCAAAGTGAAAAGAGACAGACCTTTGTACAGGAAGACTTTTAAAATTCATAACTTCAAGAATTGTAGTTCTGTGGTGTCCAAAAACTTTCAAAGTGTATGCCTCTCATATTCCCTTCAAGGTTAAAATTGAAAGTCAAGTCACTCGTTCACTTAGTGACAGAACAAGACGTTCACTTCAGACAATCAAAAACACTTAGCAATAAAACAGCTCTATTCACATATTCCCTTTCCAAACACTAGGACATTTTATACACACACACGCACATGCACACACACACACAAAGAGCCTATGACATGGGTATTCTTTCTATACCAACAATTGTTAAGAACACTGCCAAAAACTATGGGAATCAAAATGGCAACTAATACTTGACACAGGTTTAAAAATTAAGTTATAAAACAAAATTTGGAAATTTGGGGAAAAAAGATTTCCAAAGTCAAATGATCACACCACCAAAGAAGAACATACAGAACTCAAGTGAAGAGCGACTTTGTTAGGAACAAGGACATAGAGTAGAATGCTCAGGGCTCCTCTGAAAAACAAGCAGAACAGGATTACAAGTACAAATCTGGTACAGCAAAGCAGGAGCACTGTGAACTGGAACAACGTGAGCATCACCAAGAAGGATAGCCCACAGAAAAATAAAAACACATACCTAGGGACCCAGAGCATTGAAAGAAACAAGGGAAGTGTTCCAAAAGAAGTATGAGAAAAGTATGGTGACTTAAAAGATATGGAGTCAAAGGAAAGGGAAGAAAATAGACTCTTATCTTCAGGAAAGTGCTCCTTTTAAAAGGATTTTAATCCATTAGAGGAGTATTTTATTACATGATTCCTTCCACACGTAATATACACCCTCTCTCCTTTCATTCTCAATTTCACTACTTCTTTTTTTTTTTTTAATTCCCAGACACATAAACCTATGGAAAAGAGGACAACAAAGCAATAAATGGAATTAAAACTCCAATTCTGTTTAGAGGATGGCCTTCCTCTTGCTCTGCAATAGTTTGCTCTACACTAGATGTAACAAACAATACCCTGTACATTTCCCCAAACTATTCTGAGATACTATCTGTATTTAAAAAAAAAAAAAAGCTTTTTTAAGAGTCAACTTATGATTCATCTATATTCAGATATTTTTCCTAGCACTGAATTTTTAATAAGAAAGTATTAGATACTAGATACCTCCTACTTAAAAGGAGTCAACTTACCGATTTATACCTAGTTTTAACATTACTGTGTACCATCATGCTTATCTGAAAAAATTTTAAATATTGCTCAATAGAGTTACTCAAAGACAAGAGCAATAAAATACAGGATAATTCTGGCTTTTAGAGGTAATATTCTGAAAAATTTCATTTGAAAAACTTTCTGCAATCATCATTTGGAAAAAACTTGATACAGACATTAAAACTGTAAAATATAATTCCTATTCACTTCAGCTGATGCTGACTTAGTCCACACACAAATGAGAAGCAATCCAGTAAATGACACAGAAACCAGATCTGTAACCAGGAAAGAAAAGCACTCCAACCCAGCACCACAGTACGCTGCACGTAGTCCATTCTATTTCTAAGACCATATCCTTTGACAATGCACATCACAGACCGTCTTTAAATGTGCTCAGGCAGCAGAGTCTTGGCAAGGAGAGTACACCACTCCTGTGTCCCAATCTCTGAAGGTAAGTAACCAGATGATGCAGAATTAAATGCCAAATGTTTACTTTGATATAAGGAGGCTGATACATAGTGGGAAAGGGAGGGGGGGAGCACGGGAGGAATAGATGAACTCTAGGTAGGGCAGAGGGATTGGAGGAGAAGGGAAGAGGATGGGGTCAGAAATGATGGTGGAACATGATGATCATTATTATCCAAAATACATATATGAAGACACAAATTGGTGTGAATATACTTTGTATGCAATCAGAGATATGAAAAATTGTGTTCTATATGTATGTGTAATAAGAATTGTAATGCATTGTAATGCATTCCACTGTGATATATAAATTAAGAAAACTGAAATAGTAATGCCAGTAGTAGAATAATGCCAAAATTACAAGAAAAGTTAATGTTTTTTGTGTATGTGATTGTTTTTGAAGACAATATGTAAGCAGTGACTTTCCTCTTTAATCCAAACCACTCTAGTGATGTTACTTTTCAGAGGGAGAGGATTGACTATGTAATGATCCATGACAGAGATTAGAAAGAGCTTTAGGAATCATGATTTAAAGGGAGAAAAACAGGAAGGCAAGAGACAAGCAAATCAGACTCCACAGAATTTATAACGAAACTTACAAAGTAAAATACTAAACACCAACCAGCATGTTTTTAAGAATCCTACTAAAATTAACAAAAATACTAACAAAAATTTTAAAAATATTGTTTTAAATCCCTTAATCTTTAAAAGGATATATAACATCCACTTAGGCAAAGTTGGCAAACTCCAGCCATCTCTGGAGTATATTTCAATAAATTGATACCTTCAGCACTTTCTACAGGAATTAACTTCAACTTCTCAGATTTAACCTTGGCAAATATACAAAATAGTAAAGCTACCCAAAAATATAGCAATCTTTTACTTTAAAAATAAAATAGATATTCAACATGTAGTGACAGTTTAATTTGATAGAAAACAAACAACAAACCAACTTACGACTTTCTCCTTAGTTTGTTTATAAATTGCATATTTCCTGCAAAAGACTCTTATTAAGTAACCTAAACAAATTATCATCTATCACTACAAAATAATGTTATATGCCTTTTGAAAACTATTTTTGTTATATGGATGAGTAGACATAAGTTAATGGTCCAATAATTTTCAACCATTTCAAATCCATTTTAAAAGAACAACATTTCTTGAAATAGCCAAAAGCTTCTAGTTCAAATATACAACTAAATTAAAAATCACACATACAAATCATAAAAATTCTTATCAAAAATCAAGATTTTACTCGTGCTACTTATTGGATAGCCAAAATTGAAGGTCTACAAAATATGAGCCATTAATAACACAACAAAAGATGGGGTGTGAAACTCCTGATATGCCCCTATGAACAAGCAAGAAAGGCAAGCAATGAATTTGCAAATGACTGATTTAGATGGTCTCAAGGTCTAAAGGTGTTAACATAATCTAGCATCTTGAGAGGAACTGAGGGTGGTATTATTAATTATGGCAGCAGCAGTGGCATAAACTTTGACTCTCCCAGGCAAACCAAGACCTAGATTATTCTACTTACTCTCTTTGAATATTCAGACATTTTAAAAAGCATCTAATACACTCAAATTTTCACAGTTACAACTAAAAAATGAGGAAAAAGCAGCTACAATCCAACCAAAGCAGATAAAATAAGGTAAACATATAAACCTGGGAAAGAAAGAAACCTGGTTTTTAAAAACATTTTAAAACAAAATAAAAAACTTTATGCATTTACCTAACTTTAATATTTCTGGTATATACGTAAAATCATAATATGTCAAATAATGCAATAATTTTTATAAGTTAATTACCTGAATGTTGGTGATTAAAATGTTCTACAAAATGTCTACTACATTCAAGGTACTAGCTAAGCAAATAGGTAATGTGCAATTAACTCATAAAAGTGATTCCTAAGATTGTAAGAAAAATGAGTGTTAGAGAAAAAAATGAGTATTAGAGAAAATGTAAGTATTCCTCTGATAAAAATAAAAGATACAAACAAAATCATCATAAAGACAAATGACTGCACTAATCCTCAGTCTCTTAGTAGAATTACATAGACCTAACTATGTGGATTTTTCTGTCATATTGTTAACATTAACACATCTACAAGAAATAATTACCATCACTTCCAACTCCCTAATAAAATCAACATCCTTAAGAGACTACTATTTGTACAGTTTTTATTTATTTTCTTATGTTAAATGTCACCTCTGCAGTCTGTCTCTATACTACCAGGACTCTCAGGGTAGCCTGAAGAATCTCCCGAAACACTTTTAAAAGTGCATGTTTTCCTGACCCAACCTGGACCTTCTGAATCAATCCCTGGGGTAGGACACTGGGATACCTATTTCTAAATATCAGCATCACCCTCCTCCCCATGCCGCCACCCTTGTGCTCATCTGAGTTTCAGAGACACTGCTCTAGAGAACTAGACTTTTGTATAACAATTTAAAGAAGTAAGTCTAGGGCTTGCCTTATTATGTACTTCAGGTGTTTGAGACACTCTCCTTACCTAAGTTATGCAACAGATAAAAAGTTATGAAGTATACTGCTCCTATAAGATCATCTTGCATTATCACAACAGCTGAATTACATAAAGCACTATACAGGATGCCAGATAAGTAACAGAAGTGATAAATGCAAGGACCTTTAGAAAATTCTTCACAGGAGATGCTGACATGGTAAAGACCTAACACTGGCAACAATGTATTGGTATTTGTGGCAGACATTTCTAGAATTCAAATGCTGCCAGCATTTCTTCCTGGGAAGTAGATTTTTCCAAGCAATTTGTATACAGAAATACTTTGCAGCCTCATGCTGGAAATAAATCAGGATGGGGTCATAAATAGCCTTTAAAACACTAGACAAGGATTACGGGTGAAGGAAAACCAATTAACATGACCAGACTTTTCACTTTTTTTTTTTTTAATAATTGCAAGCAGATTTTTCAGACTTTTCTTTTTCCTAAAATTGCTCTAGAATGCCTTTCTGTATTTCATACTACCATGTCCTTAAAATTACCACAGTTCTTGGGCTTTATTTCCCATGCCATCATTAGAGAAAGAGTTACACTGTTTGGAAGAACTAGTGTCCTTATCTGCCCTACAGAAGACCTTTGCTATAGTATACGAGAGGAAGAGTAAATTATTTTCTAGTGAGTCTAACAGGAACTGAGCATGCCCTAAGACAAACTCCAAATCTGCAGCACCTACACAGGGCACAGTACAAAGTAAAAGCTCAATATCTATGCACTGAAGGAATGAATAATGTACTGAAGGAATGAACAAACAAAACAATGCTCAAAGGTTTCTCTGACAGAGTTTTATTCTGTGATTCACTCTTCCTGTTTCTATGTGATAAGCACACATGCAGCTGGAAGTCTGCCTCTTTGCGTGACCAATTCGGAATTACAGAAGTCTGAGTCAGTATGAGCACCTTGAAAAATTCTGGGTATTTGTTTTGCTGACCTGGAATGTCCCCTTAGATATACTGGTGGAAGATCTAGATTTGTGAGGAAAATACTAGAAAGCTTAGTGATGGGAAAAGGTCAAGATGCATTCTCCAACCCAGCTTTACTAGCAGTAAAGCTATGTTTCAGTTAGCTCCAAACTCAGAAGGGACTGCTACCATCTAAAAATCAACAAATATAGATGTCTCAGAAATATACCTGATTGGGAAAAATATGTAGACTCAATCTCATTTATTCTTTTAATATGCATTATGCTCAATGTGTACTTGCACACACCTATACATTCATGTGTAGGAGGGTAAATACAGGCCGAAATCCTCTGGCCATTAGTAACTCACAATTGGTGAGAGAAGATAATCACATGCAGAGAGAATTGTAACAACTATGACAGAACAGGTTGCTATGGAACAAGCATAAGAGAGAAAGAATTATTAAAGGAATGATCCACCTCAAAGGAGGAAATGAAACAGAAGACATCTGAAGAAACAGGAAGACAACTATAGAGTGTTTGGGGAAAAAAGAGCAGGTTTTTCAAATCTGGTCCTTTTTTCTGCACAACTATCAATCACATGGATAGGTGATATAGGGGCTTCTAAAAATGCTCCAGGATAAGAAAACAACAGAAAAAAGAAATTAAGAATATTTTTCAATGCAAGTAAACATGAAAACATGATTTTACAGTGACATAATTTAAAATAACTAGATGAATCAAATATTTGGCCTAAAATAAAAGTGTCAATTTCAGAATGACTAGATTGAAAATTATCTACGATAATGTGGGAAGACTGACTACAGAGTTTACAAAATTACAGCTTCTTATTAAAAAGAATGAGCAAGAAGTATCCCTTATAAGAATCCACTAACATTTTATCACTATCTTAGTTTTTAGAAAGGCAAATTTTCTATCTAAAATATAGAAGTTAAATTATATTTTGCAATTTTTGAAGTAGAAAATGACTGATTAGAATGAGACCAAAGTAAAAGGAAAATTCTACTAAAATAAATAACTGAAGGGTAAAAGAATTAAGTGTCTACAGAAACCCCACCATTTGGCATTTGCTGCTGAAGATATGATAAGAGCAGGGTTTCTTCCAAAAGGATGAAGAATGGGTTCTTATTCTAATAATAGATACAGTAACAGAAATTCCACTTTTGAAGAGTTCTTCCAAGACAATCGAACATTTTGACCACTTCACCAGTCAACTAATCAAAGCAGGTTTATGATGTACCCACTACATGCAAGGTACCATAGTACCTTGCATAAACTACATAAATTTATGTATATGTGCCATGTATAAAATACATAGGTAAAATTTTAAGTATTCTAGATATTATATCTTTGCCAAAAGACAATTTTAAGATTATAATTGCAGAATTATTGTCAGTAATATTTGAGAAACTATGATGAACAAGTTCTAAAAGATTGAGAATTCACAGGCTCAAGTGGTTTGGTTTTATATCTGTTCTTGTTCCCAAGTCGATTCATGCAGCTAGAGCTATTCTTATGTGCTCACTTCTTTTTGTCTTCTGCTGAAATAATAAAAACAAATAAGTCAATTTCCAGTAAGAGAGCTAAATGTAAGGTTGCAAATCAGCATCAACACAATCCTTAACAAAACTGGCTAACTGCAGAATAAAATGCAGGAGGAAGTGGGACAAGCCACAAAGTGTATTTGTGTTGCTTTCCGTATCAGTTGCTTTCATTTTAGTGTACCTTAAACAATTTTTTTTTTTTTTTGTATCAGTGATTGAACCCAGGGGCACATGACCACTGAGCCACATCCCCAATCCTTTCTATTTTTTATTTTGTGACACGGTCTCATTAAGTTGCTCAGGGCCTTCCTAAATTGCTGAGGCTGGCTTTGAGGTTGTGATCCTCCCATCTCCACCTTAAAGCTGCTGGGATGACAAGTGTATACCACTTCACCGGGCAGCACATCAGATCTTAAGGTTCCCATAATGAAAAACAATTCTAAGTACTTGTTTTATCTTCTTGCCCAGCCAACACCACGAAACACAAATGACCAAATTTATTAATGACCTAAAAGAATACAAGTGTTCATTACATTTATAGATAAGGATCGACAAAAACAATTGGCCTCTCTCAATTTCTACAAATTGCATATAGAACAAGTTGTCTGTGGCCTTGCTAAGTTGCTGAGGTTGGCTTTGAACTAGAGATCCTCCTGCCTAAGCCTGCTGAGCAGATCCTCAAAATTTTTGAAGATCTTGCACAAATGGGTAAATTTGGACTTAACTTTGCAATCAATGTGAAGAACACAAAATATATGAATAGGGTAGAAGCATGATGAAAACAGTGCAATTATGAATCAGTGTCTAAGGACCAAAAAGAATACTTGGTTAAAAAAAAAAAAAAAAAATCTAAAATAATCTACAATAACTATGAAGGAAAACGCAGAGTCAAACAAAGTAAGGTTCAAAGATTTTATTTATTTATTTTTTAGTTGTAGATGGACACAATATCTTTATTTTATTTATTTTTATGTGGTGTTGAGGATCGAACCCAGTGCCTCACACATGCGACGCAAGTGCTCTGCCACTGAGTTACAAACCCAGCTCTTCAAAGATCTTTTGATTAAAACCTGGTTTAAGTCAACTGTTCCCAAAAGTAATAATTTAAAAGCATTAACTTAGTGGGCTGGGGATGTGGCTCAAGCGGTAGTGCGCTCGCCTGGCATGTGTGCGGCCCAGGTTCAATCCTTAGCACCACATACAAAGATGTTGTGTCCGCCGAAAAACTAAAAAACAATAAATATTAAAATAAATAAATAAATGAAAGCATTAACTTAAGTCAACTAAAGAGTAAATTTTTTAAAAAAATATCATATTTTCAGACTTCTATTAAAATAGCTTTAATCAGTTTAATAGATATTATTAATAATATTATTCCTAAGGACAAAAAATTACTGAAGAGGGTATATAGAAATGAATACTGTACTATAATAGTCCTACTTTGGTAACAAATAACTGTACACTGCTCTTCAGTGTTCATGAGAAACAATTTAATAAGCCAAGAAGAATTGTATGAAACAGCAACACTTTCAGCAAGATACACTAATTACAATAAAGTATCAGAGACTTGGAATGCAAGTTAAAAGTAAAAAATGCTAATCCATGTGCACTAGGTTTTGAATTTTAATTATTCAAAGAAAGAAGAAACTTATTATCAATGCCTAAATTATCAATACCTATTTCCAAGTCTACTCCATGCACATTCCTACTGTCACTGCTTTTTGATAGGTCAAAGGATACAGCAAAAGTTGGAGAGACAGTTTGGTGCAAAGCAATTCCTCACACTGTACACCAGAAATGAAAGTTAAAATAAGAAGCTCTGACTCAGTTAGTTAATAACTTATTCCCATTTTTTTCTCATTTTTTACACTGATACTTCCCTTCAGAAATTAATTTGTTATGTACTTGGCAAGAAAATCTACTTATATTCCTGGTCAACAAAACACTACACTAAAACCACATAAACCTTTACAGTTCAAATCTATACCCACAATAATGAGCCTGTATTCTTTCCGAGAAGACATCTGAATGTAGCACATCCAACTTGTTAGAAGCAAAAACAGAAAAACTCTGATATTCCCGTATATGCTACTGAAAAGACTGAAGTTTACATAAGGCAAAATGAACATATTAAAAGGACTGTGAGTATAAAACATTTTTATATCACACATTGAGAATAGACATTATTATTAATATAGTATCCTCAATTAAACCATTTGTAAGATGCTTCGTTCAGAACATACCTACAAACCCCCAAATACTTACTCACTTTTTCATTCTAATGTAATACTCATATTTCAAGTACTTAAATGAAGGTTTGATATTAGTAAAAGAAAAAGTGACTATGCATTCAAAGTGAGATAATATGAATTCCAGTTACAAAAACTTCTGGAGATGAAATCTCTTTTTAAGTTATGAGATAGACAGTCCAACAATTTCAAACAGCTCTTATAAAACTGAACTGGTAAGTCAAGAAACAAACTACTGAAACAGAAGGACAAAGAGGGGGGAGCATAATCATATTCCTAGAAAACCAAGGCAAACGGTCAGAACAAGTGGGAGGGTTATGAGTTGTCAGGCTCAAGTACATCAATTTGTGGAAACTGGAGGATTAAAGAGAGAAGTTAAAGTAAAGCTGATTTTTAAAAGCAAAGGACAACTGTAAGGGCTGAGTTGTGTTGCCAAAAAAAAAAAAAAAGCTGAAATCCTAGCCCTAGTTCCTCTTATTTGCAAGTAAGGGATTTGCAAATGTAATAAGTTAAAATGAAGCCACACAGGATTAGGGTAGGCCTTAAATTCAATGGCTGTTATTGTATACAGAGAAAGAAAAATATGGAGACACACAGGAAAAATGTCCTGTGTGTTATCTATACCACTTTTTATTAAGACGTGGGTATTCTGAAGAAAGGAAGACGCTTGCCAATCAAAGAACTCAAAAGACTGCCAACAAACACCAGAAGCTAGATAAGGAAGAGTTCTTCCTAGGGCCTTCGAAGGTGAAATCCATTGCTGCTACTCAAACCTTGATTTAGGATTTCTGGGCTGCAGAACTGTGAGAAGAAAATATTGTTGTATTAAGCCACTTAGTTTGTGGTTCCTTGTGATGGCAGTTCTAAAAAATTAATGCAAATAAGATTTCATATAACACATAGACCATTAAACTCTCTATTTAATAGACATGTGCCATCCTGAAATTAACTCAAATGCCAAAAAGACTTTAAGTCAACCCCCAGAGAATTTAATTCATTCCTTGCTATTTCAGTCAACCAACCTGAAGCATTCTTTTCCCACCCCAAGAATAGAATACAAAAATAACTGAAACAAGGAAATAAGGAATTTTTCCTCAGTCTACCAATTTGTTTCAAGTGCTTCACTTGAGTTTAGAGACAGTTTGGTGCAAAGCAAAAATAAATATCTGGTCTTAGTAAAGAAAAAGTAATTATACCATCAGTTCACATCCAAGTTTTACAAATGAGCAAGATTAAAAAATTAAAACATTGTCAACAAAAAAATCAGTTCCACTTTCATATCTCAAATACACTTATTGTGGGTTGAATTATATCCCCCATCACACACATACACAAAAGTTATCTTGAATTCCTAATTCCTAATGCCATGGAATATGACCAGATTTGGTGAAAAGGTCTTTGCAGAGGTAATCAAGTTAGGGTAAGATCATTAAGGCAGGCCCTAATCCAATACAACTGGTATTTGGAGACAGACACGTACACAGGAGAACTACAGATAGATGGACATCTCAAGTCAGAGAGAGGTTTAGGAAAGATCCTTCCCTCACAATCCTCAAAGGAACCAGTCCTGCCAACAGCTTGATTTCAGATTTCACCCCTAGAATTATGAGACAAATAAATGTCTACTATCTACCACTCAGCTATGGTATTTTGTCACAGGCAGCCCTGACAAACTAGTACCACATCAATTAATAAACCCAAGTGTCTGACAGAGGCACAAATTCTGGTTTCATGGACAAAGTTCAAAATGAAAAACCCAAAGACCTAGAGGTCATTAATAGCTACAGGACCTAATATACCCTTCATCTGCCAGTCTCATTCTTTCCAAAAGCTTTCAACAAATGTTTTAGTGTTGACTACATTCTAGATTTTATCTTACTCCATCTTCAGAATCACCCTATAAGTTAGGTACTAATACCTAAAAATAGAGAGTCAGAAAGGTAAAAGTAATTGGTGCTAGGTCACAATAGCTAGAAGTATCAATTTAAAAACTTGTGCTCTAAACACTTTGTGTACTACAATGCCTTCCAGAGATGGCACTTAAAAAAAATATATGAACTAATTTGGAGACTAAAGCAACATAGCCAAAATGTTTTGCAGCTATCAAAATATTATTCAATTATTAACATCTACTCTCCTGAGGTTAAAAAAAACAGGTATGATTCTAGAGAACTACCTGAGAAACTGTCACATTACAAAGCTTACCAGCTCCAGAAATTATCTTCTTTTCTTATTATAGGTTACTCTGAACTCTAAAATCTTCCTAAAAATATGAAAGAAAAAAATGAGAAGCCTTAATGTGGCTATTAAGAGTGCCTCTACAAGAAGTTACTGGTAAACTCCCAACATAACAGCCACAGCTGGGTCTAGGATGTCTTAGAAGTTTTCCCTTACAGAGTGTGCTATGAATTCCAATTGCATGACACACTTGGGTAAGAGTGTCCCAAGACTAACAAGGAAAATACTGGACATATTTATGAGTCTTTCATAAAATTCTAGCAGCAAATATACCCTTAAGCAAGCTTCAGTTTTGAAGCCAAGGACCCATTTTAATTTTGCAAAGATAAGGTGGCAGTCTTCTTGAGCATGCAGAGGAAAAGTCTATTTAATTCTCCCTTGCCACATGAAAAAAAATTTTTAATTTAATTATAGGAATCTGGTAAGGGATACTTTCAGGTTTTTAAACTTAAAAATGTATCACATAGTTTAAAAATTCAGAGATTAATATCTCTAACAAGAAGGTTTAAAAGAACTGGAATTTCTGAATCTTTTATTTTGACTACTGAATCAAAATCTAGGGGGAAAGAAATATAAATCTGGGAATTTATATTTCCCAAAACTTCTCAATTACCTTCTAAAGTTTTTGTTGAACAAAAATAAAGTATTCCCATACTTTAAAAATAGATTAAGGACTAGGATGTGGCTCAGTGGTAGAGCGCTCATCTAGCAAGTGCGGGGCCCTGGATTCGATCCTCAGTACCACATAAAAATGAATAAGTAAAGGTATTATGTCCACTACAACTAAAAAATAAATGTTTAAAAAAACATAGATTAATGTTATGATTAAATAATCTTTAAAACTGTATCAATGAAGCCATTTTTAAAAATCTATTCTTTCTTTAATATCCTTATTGTGACTTCAATATGCTTTTGTAATACTAAGGTCACAGTTCAAAACACTACTACTATTCTATTTTCCACTAAGAAAACCTGAATAATATTAATAATAATAGATATAAGTGGAGTTTTCTGCAGTTTAGCTGAGCTCTAACAAAAGCACTGTGTCTACTTAAGTAAAAAAGACAATATAGGTTAAGAAAATAAACCCATAGTCAAAAGATAGTAACTGTTACCATATTAAATACAGCAAATCTATCATCGACAATGACTAGGATCTCTAACTAGACTGGTTTGGATTATTTAAAATTATAAGTCCTCTGACATTTCACAAGTAGAATATGAGCTATTTCAGGCAAAATCCAAAACCACTTTACAATTCCTGAATTATTTAAATTTTAACAAACTTTGATTTCCTCATTAGTCATAGAGTAACAAAAAGTGTTAAATCTGTGGGAGTGTTTTTAACTTCCAAAATTATTTTTAGAAGAAATACATTTAATATACCAACAGCACTAACTCTTCTTATAGATTCTACAACACCCACATCATCTATGCCATATGTTAAAAAGATTTTCATTTGCATTGAGAGGATTAAATTCTCTGGTTAAACAATAACTGAAATGAAAGGTAATATTCTAATTACGTTATCTTAAAAGAATACATTTTTGAATAATTTATCCACAGTTTGAAGACAGCAAGACATAATACAGGATATGCTTGGCAGACTTAACTAAGTGGAAAGTTCAATAAAAAGTTATTACTAATTTAAATACTCAAGTTTCTATACTTAATATATTCTCCCTAAACTTCCAACTGAAACAGAAACTCTAAACATTTATTTCATTTTGAGATTTTAGGTCATACAAAGTCAAAAGCCTAATACTTTAAATTTTATATATACATTTAAAAAATTTATCCCAACTACACACAGTGATCACAATATATACAAAGAAGGCAATCAAATCTTTGCTAATCAATATTTTTAAATGGATCACAATCTAAAATCTGATGCTACCTTAGGAATTCAATGAATTGCTAAATTACCTCAAGTTTAAAGGTAAGGGTCATTACTAGTGATGGCTTGTAATACAAATACACAAACCCATTTTTAGTAGCATTATATATAAAGAAAGAATCTTTGGAAAGCTGCATGTTTGTGCTATTCTGTTTATTATGGCAACTAGAAAAATAAACTTATTTTACTCTTCAAAATAAAAAGAATCCATAGAAAATTTTCTCACTTCTATACTGGTACTCATGTGCTGAATTACAGTGTAATTTCAGATAAAAATATTAAAAATGGTTGAATCAATTGCCATTTTGGCAAGAACACAGCAACTAAGCCACAATTACACCCAGCCTTTGCTAATGTTCTCTGAACCAGCATACAAAGGACTATAACAATTTTTCAATCTTCCATCAGCACGTTGCTGCACCATATCATGGGAAACCCAATGGAAAGAATATTAATATTTCTGTGTTGCTCAAAAAAGAGAACAGAATTCATTCACTTTCATGCCAAGCAAATACATAGTAACAATCAGAGAGGAACAGAAAGGAGAGTAGCATTCACTGTGGAAGGAGTGATGCTCACTGATTATTGTAAGTTTCTAACTGCCCCTTAATTCTTTGAAATAAGCAGATCTCCAGTAACCTCACATACACATTATATCTGCTGCCAGCAAATCATCCAGTTCTTTCAGAGATACACAATAATGAGACTCAAACGAGACAGCATAGGCAGGATAAATCACTAACAGTTTAGTTAGTTTTACATGATTTGTTTTAGATTACATATGTGGAGGTGCGCTAACTTCTACTTGCAAACTGCACAATTAAGAGTTTACATCCTCTCACCCAAGTATAATTTGACAATCTCTTCCCCTAGTCAGGAAGTAGTAATAAGAACATACATACAGCAAACTGTGAGCCATAACATTTCACAAATTTTCTCTTTTATAACAGCACAGAACAAACTATACCAGACTACCCAATTTTTGTTTTTCTTGCTATTTTTGAATATTCAAATTCTAAAAAACAAACAAAAAACAACAACAAAAAAAAAACAAAAACAAATGGAAGATCATCTGAGTTTTGCACAACCCTGTCATGCAAACATTTTGGGCAATGCTATTTGTTTCAAAAATGTCCTACCTGCTCTCTTTGGGTCTCCTGTCTCATTCTAACCTTAAATGAAGATGCTCCTGGAAGATTTGTCTTCAGCCTCTTCACAACCTATCCTTTGGTAATTTTATCCAGTTATTCCTACAAATGTACCCAGAATGCCCATAAGGCACCACACACTCATCATATCCTAAAATGGACTCATCTTCCAACTCAATTCTCCCAAACTACTCCTCCTCCAAAAAATCCTTATAGAAAACCAGAGCAATTAACTCACAGGAGAAAGCCAGAAACCTGTGAATCCTGACTCCTCCTCCTACCTCTACCCTTCATCCAATTAATCTTATCAATTACTTCCTCATTAGTGTTCACATTTGTCCACTGCAATCCTATCCTACCATCACCATCCAAGTTCAAAGCTCCTCACTCAGACTATTATAATTTTATAACCTCTAGCGGCTCTCCCCCAACCTCACTTCCATGTTTCCACAGCAACCTGCTTCTCTTGTATTAACATACTTTACATTTACTCGATTCACTCATTCACACTGACTAGTAGCATAGGTCAGGGACTGCCTATAGCAAAAGCTATGCATACAGCAGTGAAGGAAACAGGTATAGTCCTCATACCCACCAGACTAAGCTTCAATGGGCAAGGACAATGTCTATGATAATGTCCACATGCCCAGGATGCAAATAACACAGTATCCTCGGTGTCTAGCAGAGTACATAACACATATTAGGTGTTCAGTAAAAATGTGTTGAACAGAAGACAAATAACTAATTTCTCTCCAAATATATAAAAACATATCTACACACACAGCATTTCAAATCTTCACCTTCCCCAGTATTAATGTCACCTCCACTGCCTGTAAGTTATATCCACCTGCATGACTCACCTCAAACATTATCCCTAAACCAGCACTTCCCCTGTGTTCATTATTTCTGTAATAGTTTTTAAGACACTCAACCTTCCTAACACTCTGCCCCACTGTCCCAGATGTGGAACATCTATGTTACATCATTATACAATTACAACTATAATATTAATGTAATACTATATAAGCTCTAGATTATTATTTCCAATCCATTTTAATGTTCTGTGTCAATTTTGTTGAAATAAAATTAAAAACTTGGGAGTCAATGAGGTTATCTTCCACTCATTTTCCCCTTACCTTCCTCTTCCCCTGAATCCCCAGAGCCCGTTCTCATGATGCTTGCCACTTCCTTCTCAGGGTTATACCTACCTATACACCCTTTAATAAATGGAATAAATTTTTGGAAGCTAGGGGCTGCTTTATTAAACTGTATTCTCCACTTAGCAGTGTCTTTCAAATGTGGGCATTATAATGTTTACTAAATAAATGAGTCCCTAAAAGAAAGCCAACAAGAAAACAAGCAAAGCTGGAAGAGAACATGTGTGACTCCAAAAGCATAGCCACATTGTCTGTCACTGAAATGACTACAAAATTTTCAGTCTTGGAGATCATTAGAGCAAAATAGGTCAGACACCATTAGTTAAATGACTTTGTTTTTTGCCTCTAGGTTCCCAAGCTTTTGATTCTGAAACATCTTATAGCTTATAGCTCCCTACTAAAATCAAATGCAAAATCCCACAAATAAACAAGATAAAAATAGAGCCATTCCAGCTGAAGCTGGGCTGAGTGACCAGGGCCACCTACTCAAGACTCTTCAGCATCCTTTCTACACATCTTTATTATTTATTACACGTCCATGCAAGGCACTGTGAAAACCTCAGCTCTAAAAGCATCTCAAGCCTTCCTGGAACCACCCTCCAATATGGGTAAAGAACAATATGGAATCTTTAGGAACCAACAATGAGGATCCTGCACCCAAGGAAGAAGCTACTGTAAAAATGTGATAAACAGAACTGACTGAAGTGGTTCAGAAACCTGTCTTTCTGTCACCACTGTCTTGGACTTTAACCAGTCCATTTCATGAAGCCAGCTGCAGTAAGACAAACCTGGGACAGCCTCTCAACAATACTTTTGCATGGAAGACAATGCAAAGACCAGGATGGAATCAAAGAAAAAGTGGCAGAGTGAACAAGTCACTTAAATATATTTCTAACCTGGCTGAAAAATGAAAAAATTGAACCTCTGATACTCACATAGTCCAATCTAGCCAAGAGAATAAGAGAAGCCATAGATATCCAGACTCAGAATCTTAGCTGCTATGTGTTTGCCTACATTTGTATCCTCCCCTCTCAAACGCCCTTCTAGAACCAACTGAAGCAGATAATGGGATGAAGCCAGAAGCAACTATCTTTCTCTGCCAATATATGATTTTAACAACATGTCCATAAAACATTTGTACCTCTAAAGCATGATTTCATAAATCCTATTGCATCTAAACATTCTTAGAAGATATTATGTTTTTCCATTTAGTGAGTCAAACAGCTAGTAAAAATACTTTTAACTAAGTTCTTAAAATAAATCAATTTAAGTCAGATGTCATAAATGGGCTACTCCTCTCAACTTCCAGACAAGTCCTTTAAGCTGACACAGTACCTTTTGCAAAGTTTGTGAGATCCCAGGAATCAATAACCTTAACCTTGGACACCTTACAATTCATTTTTCTGCTCAGCACGAGTTAAGATGCATTTAAATTTAACTGCAACTACAATTCCAGGAACATGGCCAGACAGTTGTTTAAAAACCAATTAAATAGCAGGGGTGTGAAGACTACTTAGCATTATCCAGAAAACTACTGCAGCAGATAAATCCTGGAGTTCAGGTATAAAAAGAAAAGGGAAGAGCTGAATAACTCACAAAACCAAGAATAAAAGCAAAAATAATGGCAGCTAGACAGAACCCCTCTTGAAGAGCAAAGGTTTAATGCCTTTTTTAGAACAGGCTAATATGATTCAGAGGCACAATGAAAAAAGAAAACCTGAGTAGTGATTGCTTCTTCAATAAAAACTTGAATTATTGTCATCCAATAATACCTAAAGTTAGAGAGCAAGAATTTATTATGAAAAAGGAAAAAATATGATATTCTACATGAAAAGAGTATTAGCTCCTATTTGCTTCAGAACATACTTGAGAGTTGGCTCATTTCAAGAACTGAAGGAACTTTCCACACATGATGATAGAATTTTGACAAGTTTGACATATTAATCATAGGAGGAATTATCAGCATTCACTTTGTGATCACACTTCCCAAGAACTGTATTCCTCTATAAAATGCATAATCATTTCAAAAAAGGAACACAAACCCTACAAACTCATAATAAATTGTACCCCCATATAATGATTCATCTCAGCCTTTAAGGTTTTCATGATTGAAGTCACCACTTAATCAGGCAGAAATTATTTCTTCTTCCTTTAAAAAAATATACAAATGATAAAAAAAATTCCCATTATTTTCCTCCCAAATTGAGAACATAGTCCATCAACCATTGCTCACATCATTCTCAAAAATTTTCCATTTCCCAAGCATATGACAACAATCAGACGGCAATACACTGTTTTCCCAAGCCAGTGTAAACACGTTATGTGATAGATATTCAAAGTTCTTTTCTACAAGCTAACAGAAGAATGAGTTTAATGCAATATTTTAATTTTTCACTTCAAATTTCTGAAAACGTGTTAAAAAGTTGTAAAATATCTCAAGCATTTTTTTAATGATAATACAAATGCTAATGGTAGAAAATATGAAAAACACAAATTATAAAAGAAACTAAAAATTAGAATCACAGCACCTCCATAAGTATCATTTTTAATAATTGCATGATATTTTGTTGTAAGGATGTTTTATAATCCATTTATGCCACTTCTGCATTATGGATGTTTCCATGTTTTCACTATTTTATAAATATTACTACGACAGACATCTTGATGCAGAAATCTTGGTGTACTATGTTTTTAAAAGTGAAATTACTGAGTTAGTTGATACAAAACTTATTAAAGCACTTAATAATATATTTTCAAACTGCTTCCAGATCAGCTAAATCAGTTTACACTTTTGCCTCTTCTACTGTATGTCCCTTTCTCTGGTGATCCTGCAATTCTTAAAACCACCTCTCTTCATAGTATCAATTTTAGAAAAGTCTACCAAGCCAGGCATGGTGGCACAAGACTGCAGTTGCTTGGGAAACTGAGGCAGAAGGACCACAAGTTCAAAGCTAGCCTCGGCAAAAGTGAGGTGCTAAGCAACTCAGTGAGATCCTGTCTCTAAATTAAAAAAAAAAAGTCTACCAAATATTCATCTATATAATAAAAAGATGTCAACAGGGTAACAGAAAATTTTAAGAAAAAAATAAGGAAAAGAGCATATAGAAAAATACAACAAAAGCAGAAGAAAGAAGTATTTAATATGGCATGATATATTTAGCAAATAATGATAATCTTAACTCCACTCAGGTGATCTGCTTTGTTTTTCTAAGAAAGCCACCTCATGTGTCTTTAAATGGCTTCAAATTATATGCATACTTTGTGAGAAAATCTGTTTTGTTTTGTTTTTTTTCCCCCCTGGGGAAGAATAATCATGGCTCTCAACAGATTCTTAACAGGGTCATTTAACAAAAATATTTAAGACCCTTTTCCCAGATGAATAGCTCTTGGCATATCTTCTGATCCACTCTTTCCTCCCTGGATCACTTGGGGACCATATGGGCATTTTCTGTACCCTTCCATTTCTCAGAATGTCCAAGGCCCCTTTCCTTTAATCTCAATAAAAACCTTTCTACTACCACTAGAGGACAAAGGAATGCTCACTTCCTACACAGGCCTCCTCCAGGAGAGAGTTCCTGACATATAAAAATGGAGCCTGTAATGGAAATGATAGAAACACTGTATGATTCCAGAGGTATGATGAAAATACCTAAGTAATGAGTCATGCCATCTAACATCTAAAGGTAAAGAGCAATAAATAAACAGCAAACACACACACACACACACAAACACACGATGACCTACATAGAATCACAGGATTTGTCTACTGTAATCCATAAGTGAGTGGATCTACAGATATCATGCTAAGTGAAATAATCCATCTCACTACCACAGGAACACTGTACATGACAAATGGATCATTCCACACCAGAACTGAACCATGTACAGGGTACCATCTCTACTCAGAACTAGTATCTTCACTTGACCCTCAAAAAAAAAAAAACCTCTACCTCCCCAACACAAAGGATTTTCTTTGTTTAAGAGTGTGTAGGTGGAGCCAGGTCAGAGCAATGATACTGGAAATCACTGCCCTAGAAAACTAGAAAAAGATGGCTGCAGCTGCTTTTGTTTAAAGTTGCCCATTACAAATTACCCAAGTAGAAGTCTAGGCAGACTGAATTCCCCAGAAAACTTCCTTCTGCCATCTGTCCTACTACTCACACAGTACAGTTTGGGGAGGTACACAGAACTTCCTAGAAATTATGACATGGAAAAACAAGGTAAGGGGAAGGGCAACCTGCCCATGTTGGCTCCCTAAGGAACCTGATACAGGCAGTCCCTGCCCAGGGTCAGGCAAGACCCTACCTGCCCCAACAGATGGCTGCTGAGCAGATCAGCCCTAAAAGACTTTGCCCTGAGTTAAGAAGGCAATCTCTGGGGAATTGGCTGAGGAAGCTGCCACAGGCTACGGCACAGCTTAACCAGTATTAAACATTTAGATCAGGAGTTCTCAACCAGGTACAATTTTGTCCTCCAGGGAACATCTAGCAATGTTTATAAATGCTTTCAGTTCTCACAACTTTGGGGGCAATTATGGAGAGTAACTGCCGCAGTCTGGCTGGGCACAAAATCACGAGCCACTCAAGCAGGAACAAACTTTATTTTTTGAAACTGCCACCAATGTTCTGTATGCCCCCTGGGAAGATCACTGATCCACACACAGCGGCATTCTCCCGGCACCCCCAGAGCAAGCTCCTCCCCCGAACTCCCTCCTACTGTACTTCCCCAACCAATGGGAACTCTCCAGGAGTCCCGTAGCAGGCCAAGGTGAACAGCAGGAGTCCAATATCCATATGAATGCAAATCTTAACATAATCATATCATCTCAATGGCTAGCTGGTGTCACCTTTCAACCAAAAATGCCACGCATCATATACTTGGCTGACTCTTAGCATCTCCCCCCTTCTGTTTACTTAAGCAACAAGCAAAGTGGCTCGGGACCTTGTCTGTTAGGTTTGTCCAATTCAACATATGGTTCTTACCCGTCATCGGAAAACTGACCTCTAGGCATCAGCCTCCTGTCTTAGGTTGATACCACTGCAATGGATCATACCCGTCACTGACTACCGGTCCAGCATATAGCCATACTTGTGGATAGGCCTATGCACCAGTGGGGGGGTGAGGTTCTTTGCCTCACCTCTGTTGGCCCCCAAATTTGGCCTTGGTGCCGGTGGGGGGGGTGAGGTTCTTTGCCTCACCTCTGTTGGCCCCCAAAATTAGACCATCACTAGTAGAAGGGAGGAGGATACAGAAATGCCACGACACCAAGTCAATTGACAGCTCCTAGGAAAAATTGCATCACTGGTGACACATCAGCAAAGATAGGCTAGCACTACCATAATTCGCTGCATCAACAGATAGATCACAATGCAGCACAGCTTAACCAGTATTAAACATTTAGATCAGGAGTTCTCAACCCGGTACAATTTTGTCCTCCAGGGAACATCTAGCAATGTTTATAAATGCTTTCAGTTCTCACAACTTTGGGGGCAATTATGGAGAGTAACTACTGGCTTCTAGTAGGTGGAAGCCGAGGCTGCTACTAAACATCCTGCATACAAAGGACCGCCCCTTGCTGCCAACTCCCAACTCCAATAAAAATCATCTGGTCCAAGATATCTTTAGTGAAAAGATTGAAAACCCCCCATTTATTTCAGGCCTTTGTTTGTATTTTCATCTCAGACCTCAAACATGTTACAGGCATTTCTGGTAAAAACCTAATCATAAATTATAAAACTTTCATAAAACTGTTCCACCAAAAAAAAAATTACTTCAGGTTATCCAAAGATTAGCTTTTCTGACTCAAGATTCAACAATTTATTCACTGAACATTTAGCAAATACCCACTATGTAACTGGGCCCAATACTAAGCAACAGTAGCAGTTAAAAAAAAAAAAAAAACTCACAGGCTCTGATTCAACTCTTGCCTTGGCTCAGAGAAGTGTAGTATGAAAAAATAAGTGCAATTTTGAAGCTAGACAGTTAGTTCCAAGCTCTATCATTTACTATCATTAGGCATGTTCTTAACTTTCCTGAACCTCAATCAATTCACCTCTACAACAGGTTGAAAAGGACCTTTCCCAAAGTAGGAGAGTTAAATAAGATAATTCATGTAAAGTGCAAAGTATACTAAGCCTAGCTACAATCAGTATTCAAAAATTCCTAATATTAATAGCAAACTATAGCAAGCAATAAATTGGAAACTGCTAGTATGCCTATAAAATAGTTATTGTAACTGTGATTGTGACAGCTTGAACACATTTTCAGTGAAATTAATTGCTTTTCTGCATAACATTCAAAAAGGTAAGACCCTGGCAGGAACCAAAGCAATGTCAAGTCCAAGGTCACTGTGGGAAAGAAAAATCTTCTGCTCTAACTCTGGCAACACAAAGGTGCTAGGTGGAGGAAGATGGAAGTCATGGGGGAGAGATGGGAAAAGAGGAAAGGAAGGAGAGGAGTAAGAAAGAATGAGAATATGAATGAATGTGAAGGAACACAAAAGGCTCCAAAGCCAGTAATATGAATGTGTAGGTCAAGCTTACATGTTACACGTTTGTAAAGGGAACATTTCAACTAACACCCATCTTTCACTTCACAAGTCATTTTGGACTTCTTTCATGAATGAACTGAAAAAATAGTTTAAAATAATTAGCTTCAACCATGGGGAAAACAAACAAATGTGGAAACATAACCACATTCCCACAGTCTCAGCAAATCTGCCCAGATGTCAATGCCAATACCCAAATACATTAACCATACAATTACTGAAAGCACAGTTAAGAGCAAACAGTGTCTGAGTGGTTTAGAATCTTCCAGTCAATATACAACTTTCCATATTTAATAAAAGCATATTTTAATGGACTTGTTTTCAGGCACGTGAAAGAACCCCTTCCTTACAAGTACTTCACTAAAGTTTGAGTCTATGCCATATCATCAAGCATCTACTTAGCATACCAGTGGGACCCACCGCCTTCTTCCTATAGATTCCTGTGACAAGACAGAAGCCAAAGCAAATGTTAAACGTTCTTGTAAACGCACAGAAATTTTGATTTAAAATTTGGCCTAACTTATGTTTGTTTTAATGTAACTCAAAGGGGGAAAGATTATTATCAACTTTGTTGCATCCATTATCATTATATCTATGCTCACTGCAATTACTGATTATAGGAGCCAGATCTATGTTCAAGTCCACATTGTACTCCACCTGTGACCTCAGGGAAAAATCACCAAAACTCAGATTCTTAGTCTCCTGATTGGGGGTGGAGAGGGAATGTGTAAAAAAGATTAAGCTAAGAAACTAACTTTCCTTCCAAGTCAAGTACTAATCCAAAGTGTGAAAAACCTCTGAAATTGAAAGCTTCTTAATTTCCTTTGCATGGAGAATCAAATAAAGGCTTTTAGAGAAATCATGTATAAAATTAAACGCTTGTTAGGTTTGACAAGATCATTCAGTAACACAGTCTTGAAATCTATGCCTAATGACTGATTCAAACTACAGACTGGAAATAGACAGTAGGACCACAGAACTGTTTCTGTGCTCAGAAGCTTCCTGTCACACATCCTTCCAGCTATCTGCTTTCTCAAAGAGATTGCATATCTCCAAAATAATTCCTATGAAGCTACTATTAACATCCACACCTTATACAATTGCTTAGCTATTAGGGCTATACCATGTTCAACCAGATTCTACTCATCAACATCAATTTCAGTGACTATTAATATCCCAAATAAACAACAAAATAGCAATGGAATAATTATGATTTAGAGCAAGAGTTGCTTTTACAACTGAAACATCCAAGAGACAATCACCAATTTTACAGAAAACATTACCTTTATTTAGCTAAAACTCCTAAAGAATAAATAAAACTAAATAAATAACTAAATAACTAATAAGTAAATAACTAAAACTCCTAAATAAATAAGTATCCTCATCATTTAATTAACATTTAAAAAATACTTAGGCTAATTGAACCAAATTTTCTTCTTAAAAGCATTCCTAAAGAAAGTGATAATTTTTATTTCTCTGCTTATATACTTACTATGTTAGAAGTTTATTCTATGCAGAATTTCTAAGAATAGTACAGTCCACTGCACTACCCAGCAATTTTGATGGTTCTGATCAGCAAAGGAAGACAAATCCTACTCTCTTCATATGAGCACACTTCTATTCAGTCACAGAAAATGAGCCAGGACAAATATTAACAATGATAGATAAATATTTCACTTGCTTTCCAGTCAGGGAGTGAAATGTGAAATCTTAAACTACGCCAACTACACTACAGCTCATCCTAAATTAATTCTGCAGAGTGACTTAAATATTTTAGAGGAACAAGTTTTCTGTATCCTATCTATGAAGTTATATTATCTCTAGAACATAAATAAAAATGTGTTTATTTTGTAGGATGTTGACTGGCATTTTACATGAATTCCATTTGAAGTCTCAACTTTTGAAATAGTCATTTATGCCCTCTTGCTAATCTCATTCACTGAATAATATAAACATAATTTTGGAAATAATAAATTAAAAAATGATAATGAAGACAATGGTGATACCTCTCCATTCTAGATTTAAAACAAAAAACAAAGCCACCAATGATTGTATCTAGTAAACATATTTACTGGATACAAAGTTCAAAACATGAGTTAAGGACCCACATTATGTAAAGAAAACAAAATCCACTCAATACTTGGAAAGTTGAAAGTAATCTCCACATCAAGATTAAAGATGTGAAGTTATTAGGTAAACTTTGCCAGTTATTAGGTAAACTTCTCTAATGCCAGGAAATAATGTCTCTTTACTCACCACTAGACAAACCATGTATTTGAACCTAGAAATTCAGTGTTCCATACATCCATAAAAATATGGACAACTAGTAGGAGTTAGTTTTGAATTCTAAGACACATATTCACAAGTGTTTAAAGATTCCACAGTATATATGAATCACTCAAAAGAGCCTTAACTTGAATCTCAAATCAATTAGGATAGTGCTTACTCCACTCCCACGTCAGTAGCTATCCCAGTTCATACAAATTCATATGGGCCACTGGGTTAAAGTCACATTGCTATTTTCTGGGTCATTCTATTAGGTGGTACAGCAGCTGTCCAAAAAGCCTCCACTACTCTGTGATTTTTGAACCTCGGGGTCCCTCAGAAACACCTCGGTGGGAGGCTCTCTGGACAGGCCGACTTGGGGCCCACGCTGCGAGCTAGCTAGTGTACCTAGGGGTGTCCAAGGCCAGCAGTTTTAATGGGCTGCCAGGTGAATCTGAGTCCAGGGGCTGCACTTCAAGGCGCCTGTGCTAACGACTTCCAGCGGCAGTCCTTCAACCACCCCGGATGCGGTGCAGACCGCGAGGACTTGCGGGCCGCGGCGAAGGGCTCTGGGCGCCGCCTCCCACCCGGGGACGCCCGGCCTCAGGCCTGGACCTTGGGGCCGCAGTTACGGGCAGTTTCCCCTACGTCCCGCCAAGGTGAGCGGTGGGCTGGGAAAGCGCCCGGACTCTGGACCCCAATACAGGTCTCGGGGACCACCAGCTCCGTCACCGACGGGACGCGCGTCCCGGCGTGTTCCTCAACGCTCGGGCCTCAGTTTCCCCGTCTGTCAGCGGGCTCACGACAGCCCCGGAGAAGCTGCGTCGAAACGAAAGTAACTCGGCAGCCCGCGGCACTTCCTGGCACGGTCCCGCACGGCCGGCTCGGTCCGCCGCGCCGCGCCCACCGCCCAGCGAGCGCCCCCGGGGCCGCCCCCAACGCCCTCCGACCACCCGGCCTGCGCCCACTCACGGGTAGGCATGGCGACCCCGAACCGCGCTCGCCGCCGCACCGAGGCTCAGCGGGGCCGCGCCGGCCGCGCCAACGGCACCATGACGGCTGGCGTCCGCCGAGGCCCGGACCAGCGAGGGGCTAAAGCGGGGGGAGACAGCTGCCAGCGGCAGCCCCGCTCCGCGCCGGACGACGCGCTGGGCGTACCCACGCCCGTGACGTCAGCGCGTCCCCGGCGTCCCGGCCCCGCCCCGCCCCCGCCGGCGGATTCCGCTCGGACTGGCAGCCCTCACCAGCAGGGCCAGGGGAAGCACCGCTTCTCGAGCAGCTTCGAGGTCGCTTTTATTTTCAGATGCTGGTGATTTACCTGGCATTCGTTTTTATTCAACCCGTGCAGGGTGTATAGCTTTAGGATTGTGAGTGACAGGATGATAGTGGCTTTGGGCGCATTGCGTACCTGTAGGCTTTTTATCCTGTAAGCTCCTTAACTTGAAAAGCATCCCGCAGCCGCTAAAAGCATGATTTATTTGAGGCGCACTAAGGTCACTTAGAATGATAGCTATTTTTTCCCCCCCAGAGGACAGAAAATGTCATTTCCTCTTGCTCTTCTGGTGACTTTCAGAGTGAGTTAGTCTCCTCCGGACAGGGCGGTTCTGTACACCTGGCTGAGTTACTGTTCTTGACGCTGGGTATCTTTAACAGTTGATGGCCATAATAGTCACTGAGCTGAGCACCCACAGGAGACAGAGCATCCGGCAGAAGGCATACACTTTGAGAAGCACCCTGGGCTGTGAACAGCCTGTATGGGGAAGCAGAAACCAGCCGCAGAGATCTAACGATGTTCTCAATACCCGGAAGGCCTGTTAAAAAGTAGAGTCCTAGGTTCTTAGCTAACCCCACTGAATTACATGGGAGGTGATTTTAAACACATACTTAAATCGGAGAACCTGTGTCTTAGAGAATAGTGCAAACGCTCTGGTTAAAAAAGAGAGAGAGAGAGACAGGGAAACAGAGATTGTGCAGAGAAGATAAAGAAGATGATGATAAGAGCCAGGAAGGGCATGGGGGGTGGGGGTGGGGGAGGATTAGTCTTCAGGTGAACTTGGGAGAAAGCAGAATTTGAATTAACAAAGACCTGGGGAGCCCTTTAAGAGACTGAAGAAGATGGAAGGCACATTAGAGTGAGTCATAGAAACGGTGAGAGGAGAGTATGTACAATTGACATAAAAAAAAAAAGACTGTCCCTTGCTAACAGTAAAGGACAAACTCTGAGGCTTTCACTATTGCATACATTTATCACCTATAATATCGTTCCTACTCACAGCTTTCTCCCCAAGACTTTCACAGTATCTTGATTTGCCTCTACTGTAGAACTTTTCCCTTTGAGTCCTAATTAAACTGCCATAAGTGCTTGTATTCTTCCACTTGGTACATATATGTTTTAGAAAATGGCAAAACCTCTTCATAAATATATAAATGTGAATTCATATATAGAGATGTAGATATGAATACATATATTTGTCTGGCAGACAGTAGGGAGCTGGAGTGTTTTAATTCATAACTATAAAAATAAAATACATATAGACAACCCCTCTGTATCCTTAGTTGGACTCAACCAACTTCAGATATGAATATTTTTTTAAAATAAGCTTTAATCTGAATTAAAAATGTATAGACTTTCTTGTCATTATTCCCTAAACAACACAAGAACTACTTATTTGCATAGTATTTACATTGTATTGGTATTATAAGTAATCTAGAGGTGGTTTCAAGCATAAAACAGAGTGTGTAGGTTATATGCAAATATGTTATTATTTTAGGAACTTGAACATCCAAGGATTTTGGTTTCCAATGGGGATCTTGGAATTAATCCCCTGTAGATACTGAGGGATAACTGTTTATTCAAGAATATGAAAGTAAAACAGGTAAAATAGAAGTAGTTAATAAACACCTTTATATTTGTCATCCTTTAACAAACCATTCCATTCTGAACAAGGACAATAGCCTTTAATTATTAAAAATAGGGCTCTAAACAACACAGTGAAGAGACCATAAAGGTAAGCAGACAATTAGGAGGTTTCCATGTGGGTACAGAAGAGAGCATTCGGCTTTCTTGGTGGTGGTTCTGGGAAAGGAAAGAGCTGAATCTTACTGCAGAAACAGAAACCCTAGGATTTGTTGGCTGCTGGCTTGAGAGCAATAGAGAGGCATCTGTTGGTTATGTAACTCCAAGGTTGGAACAAGGAAGCTGTGTGCTGGGAGAGCAGAAAACAGGTTGGGAAGGAATGCTGTTTGGGGAAGGATGTGAGGAAAGGATGTGTGTATCCCTGATATACTGAGCTTGAGGTGACTTTCAAGGGTGTCATCTGAGTGAATAGATCTGAAGGCAGCTGGGCACACCAGGCTGAAGATGAGCTGCAGGATCTCCAGTGGGAGACTTGGGAATCTTTGTTCAGGGACAGAAGCTGAAGCTGGGTATCAGTGAGAGCTCTCTGAGGAAGGATGTGGAGCCAGCAGAGGTCAGGAAAGAGGAGATCCAGAGGGCACCGTTTCCTGAAAACCAAGGGGAGGTATAATTCCCCAAAGCAGACATTTCTACTTGAATTACTTAAAAAAGATGCAGATCCCCAAACTCTGAGATCATTCGACCCATAATGTGTGTGTGTGTGTGTGTATGTGTGTGTGTCTTTATCCCCTTGGTCTTTTGGTTTTATATTGCTGCCAGAAATAAAATCAGCAACCAAAGATTCTGAGGAAGGACAGCTGAAAGTCAGACATAATACTGTCATAATGTTAGGGTTATATATATTGTTTTCCTAGTTAGTGTACATAGGATTTGGGTACCACTGTTACTATCTAGAGCCCCTGTCTCTATCAAACCCTCCGGATCCCACTTCTCCCTGTGCACTCTCCAACCCCCCATGATGAGAATTATGATTTTGTCGCTACCACTTTTGGTACTTGATCTAAAAGCAGAGATTTAGCCTCCCCTGGACCACTTCCTTTTTCCCCTCTTGCAAACACCATTTCCCATCTATCCCCTCTTGCCAGAGCTGCTTTCATGAAGCCTAGTTTGGACTGGTAGAAATGGGGATATAGGCATCTCCATCAGTCCCCACACTGCCTAGCATTTGGGCACAGTGGGTGTTGTGTACATTGAGGTGGCTGCTATATAGATCCCTCTTCACGAAGGGATGCACTGCCATGGTGTTTGAGCCACTTCAGTGTTTGAGGTCACCTTTTTCAGGGTGCAGGGTAGGTAGTTTCCTTTCTAACATACAGATCTAGAGATGCTTCTTACCTGCCTAACATCCAAATCCCTAGCTAGTCATAGGTATATAGGAGGCTTTCCTATATACCTATGGTCTTGAGACCTCTCCAGTTCTCCCTTGCCAACCCCATATTCCTCTTTCCTCTGGCCCTGATGACTTCCACCGCAAGACCCCATCATGCTGTGGTATTCTTTTCTTCTTTCTCCCTTGCTGTTTCCCCAGCAGGAGTGGCCTTTCCTACACCCCCTTACTGGAGGAAACTTGTGTTCATCCTTCCAAAGTCTAGTGAGTATTTCATGAATGAAGAATGACCTAAGACCCGGCAATCATCCTCCTAAGTATATACCCTGGGAAAATTCTCATAAGTATCCATTAATGGTACAGGTAAGGAGGTTCCCTGTAACACTATCCATGGCAGGGGGGACTTAGAGGAACTCAGGTGTTCATCACTTGTAAAATGTGGTGGATTCACACATGCTATGGATACATATCAGCCAAACTCTTGATCCTAAAAATATAGAGTTGGGTGACATAATTAAAGGTCATTGATATTTATAGCATAATACTGCTTGTATAAGTTAAAAATACACAAACCAATATGAATTTTTACAATGATACAGAATGAGAGAAGGGACAGAGAATGAGAACAGAGAAATAAAAAAGAAAAGAATTGCCATGTACAATGGTACACACCTGTAATCCCAGCAGCTCTGGAGGCTGAGGCAGGAGGATCACAAATAAATATAGCCTCAGCAAAAGTGAGGCACTAAGCAACTCAGTGTGACCCTGTTTCTAAATAAAATACAAAATAGGGCTGGGATTGTGGCTCAGTGGTCAAGTGCCCTGAGTTCAATCCCTAATATCCCTCCCCCCAAAAGAATAAGATTTCTCATGGTTCAGTGCAGGGACCCCCAGGTGTAACTGGGGCAGATTCTCAGGAGGGCTGTTGACACTTTGCAAGCACACATTGGGAAAAGCAACAGAATTTTGGTATTAGCATGCCCTCATTTATACCTCTAGGCTGGTCAGGCCTAGAACGTTAGTTACATAATGACCTATACACTAATCATTAATAATAATGTATTTTTATTGTATTTATACTCTTCAAAAACTAATGTCAGCTTCAAATCAAGAAAAACATTCACTAGCACTTAAATAGGAGAACACTTTCCTTTTTTATGTTTATTGGTACATTTTCAGACTATAGGCCATTAAAAATAGAAGTTCTTTGTCCCCTGTGTCTTATTTATTCTCGGAAAATAATTAGAAGGTCAAAAATAATATTAGAAAGGTCATTGTCAATATTCTATTAGAGCACTAGCTTTTAGCCCAAATTGCCCAAAATAGCCCTGCTCCCAGTTTAGACCAGTATTTGTTCCAAATTCTAAACCCTGCACTGAGATGATTCACTTTTAATTAGCATGCTTTTTAGTGCTTCCAAGGTAATTGCTAGCAAATTTGCAGTTTATAGGAAATAAGTATAAGGCTATTTACTTCTCCCAAGAACTTATTACCAAAAGGTCATAATGATGTAATTTGATGTTGTTGTAGAGTTCTTTTCCTCACTAAATATTTACATCAATAATATGTCTCTTTAAAAAAAAATCATTCCATGTTATTTCTCCCATTACTCAATAGTGACTCAGGACTTTTCAGTGTTTGTGAGGCACTAAAAGCACAGGCTTTGGATTTAGAAAACCTGGGGATGAATCCTGCCTTCCCCCTTCCTGGTCTTTTGACAAGCTTTGACCTTCCTGCACTTAATTTTTCTCAATTTCAAAATGAAGAAATCCCCCCTTGTGTTGTGATGTTCTATGAGTTTACTCAACAAAATATCTGGATCCCACTCCCAAGATTCTCATTCAGTGGTTGGTCTGCAGCATGGCCTTGGCCTAGTTGACAAGCTCCCCAGACATTCCTGTCTCTATAGCATAGCCAAGATTGTGCTCTGTTGTCTTCGGGAAGATTTGAGCATGGTGCAAGTCTAATTCGGAGCCTCCTGTACTGCAGAAGGCCACCCCTACATTTGGAGACCATTGAACTCTGAATTCCAAAGTAATGTGTTCACTCATGTGCTAGCAAAAGTAGCTGAAAACACTCATGAAAATAAACAGAAAGGATAAGCTTCTAACCATTGCCCAACCTTTTCTGTGCCAACTAGGACCCTGTGCAAGGCTCACACACAGGATCATGCCCTAGCCAAATGTCTTAGTCATCTGTGCTTTAAAAAGAGAATTGCAAATGGCTAGGGAGCAAAATCCTGAGATAATAAGGTTAAGAGGTCTTAATTAAATCAGACAAAACAGCTGGAAACCCTTCCCTAGAAAACTATCATTTTAAACAATTAGAGGAAACCACTATCTCTCACTGTTATTTACTAAAACGTTAGCAGTTAGGTTTAGCATTTGATTTGGGGTATAGTGGAGTTGCTAAAAGAGGAGAGAAAACTCTCTTTTTAATATGGCAGTGGCAATCTAGGCAGTGAGGTACTTAATAAGATTTTTATAGCACTTAGTGTCAAATCGTATTTATTGCTGTATCCCTTGTCAGGGAACACAGTAGGTACTTAGATGCATAGATAGGTAAAAGAAGGGAGTAGAAGCTCTTTGTGGTCCTTTAGAAAAATGGCTTCATTTTTTCTTTCTTTAGTTGTGCTGAGGCTTCTTTTTTTTGCGGGGCAGGGGGGCTGGCCTCGACTCCCAAGTGTGTGCCACTGTGCCCAGCATGCGGTTTATTTTATATATATATATATATATATATATATATATATATATATATATATATACATACATACACACACACATATACATATTTTTTTTAAATGAGGAAACTGAAGCTTGGAGAGACATAGGTAGGTCCCAAAAGAGGTCAATCTTTCTCTACCCCTGAATGTGGGTTGGCCTTACAACTTGCTTTGGTCAATGGGAGAATTTGTGTACTAAAGTTTCAACTAACATGAGATAAGTTGAGACTTAGGAAATAAATTTACAGTTTATAGGAAATAAGTATAAGGCTTTCCCAGTTGAAGTCATCCCAACCATCCCGGAAGAGGTGGCCATGACCAGGTGCTGCTGACCAACCCATAAGCAGAGATTCAAGAGAGCCAACCAAAGCCAACTAAGAACTGCCAGCTGAGACCAGCCCAAATTTTAACACATGGAGGCTTGAGTTGAACAAACAGTGGTTATTTTAAGCCACTGAGTTTGAGAGGGTCAGCTATGTACCCCCTTGTCACAATTACTATATATGATTATAACAACAGCTAACTGATCATAAGTGTATAGAAATAAGGAAGGTTTGATTGGTAAGTGCCAAGCAACATGCTTAATATCTTTTCTAACATAATCCTTCCTTACAAGTGCTATGAATATACAAGGATCCTTGTTGCTTTAGCATGAGGACACTGAAGCTTGAGAAGATTAAATAAGTCTTCAGAAGCCACACAGGTAAGGAATGGTTTTGGAATTTGAATTCAGGCTTGTCTGCCCCCAAACCTAAGCACTTAACTACAGTCTGCATAGTCAACTGAAGAGCAAATTACAGGCCCAACAAGAGATGCACATACAGACTGTGCAGCTAAAGAGGCAATTATTGTTTCTCTTCCAATTTGTCTTACAGAAAGAACTGTCAAATCCTCCACAGGAGGAAACAGGTTTTCCATGGATTTCCAAATCCTTAAAGAATGCCTGTAAGTTTTATATTGATTCTTCTTGTACAGGCTGGAAGCTGAATTACAACCACGATGTAATTGTTTTTCTCTCACTTGGAAAAAAGATAGAAATAAGACATTGTGACTGTTGACTATAGTTTTCAAATAAGTTCTGCTGATATTGATGTTCATCTATCTTAGAAAAATAAGTTTTAAAATGTTGTATCCCATGAGCAGAGCTTATTTCCTTGTAAGAAACATCTAGTCATTATTTTCAAATTTGTCAACTTGTGCCATCTCAGTCTTTAATGTAACTAGTAATGGGTGAGGAAAGGGCTGTCTATTAAGTTTACCTTGAATAAGATAAGAGACTTATGGCTAGATATTGTCATTGCTCATCATATTACCTTGAATCTTGAATGAGGGGCATGGAGTGTTAGAAATAAAAGCAGAGCACTTTATGCCCTTAAAGCAGAAACCCAGTTGCAACCAAATCCTACTTACAGCCATCAAATTGGTAGACAGGGGTGGTAAGCCTTCTTAGAAATATGGGTAAAGAAACCTCACAAGCAAATGGCTGAAATCAACTTGAAGAATTCTGTTGTTGTGTGACACAGTTTTTATTAGAGAATCAGGGTCAATATTGTAGTTAGCACTTTAAATGATCTATATTTGTGTACTAGAGTTTCAACTACAATATTTGTTTTTAAAGCACAAGAATTAGGCATAACCAAGAGAAAGGAATTTCAAATGTTTTTGGCAAATCGCATGACCAAACTGCTTTGCTACATTCATAAACATGTACTGTGGTTCTGGAGACATCAGAGAGAGCAAATCTCTCTCACTTTGAAGGCATCTAATGGAAGAGAAAAAGACACAACTCAACAAGTGAAGCTATAAAGTCAAAACACTACATTTGCTCAATTCTAAAATGCAAATCTCCTCTAATCATAAATTTACTGACTATAATAATAAATTGTTTTCAAAGCTAGGGAAGTTGGTATGACTGAATAATGGAGCAAAAACTATCACTCCTTGTCCAAGTTCAGGCTGGAAATACTTCTAACTGATGTCAGGCGGAGTGATTTTGCTTTCAGTGATAGGAAATTCAATTAAGCAAAAAATAAGATAAAACAAACAAAACCATAATGTTGTGAACTTAAGCAGATGCAAAGTAGAGTTAAAACCCTAATAAGACAGTCTCCTATGCTCAAGATCTATTTATTATTTTTACAAGTAGTGACATTATTCATTTCTTCCTAGCTGAATATACTGGGTATAAGAAGCTGCTAATTTCTAGACTGCCCACTTCCACTCCATCCAGTGAGGGACATACAGGAAGCTGTGGCCTGAGCCCAGCTTCCTGGAGCAGGGATGGTGTCCTCCTTGACTCTTGAACTCTAGCCCTCTAATTAATCATCCTAAGGCCGATTATTTTCAGAATAAGAAAAAAGTATTAGTTTGTGAGAATCTTCTGCCAGCAAAGAGGTCCCTGAGCAATGGATAATCCTGATAGGGGCTGAGATGTACCACAATGTCGCTGTGTAATTGAGGGCTGGAGAATTCTGCTTGAGAGCATCTCCTTTGTTACAATCACATTTTAAGTTTTTTTTTTCTAGGTATCAATTCTTCCCAAGAAAACAGTAATGAATCTGTCACTTCACCAAATGAATCAAAATCAATTAGTAACACCTCCCAGTACTGCTCTTCCAGGTATCAAATAGAGTCTTCATCTAGAAGTTTATACTGTGCGCTCTTTGTATACCTCTGCAAATTTCTTCCTTTTATTTAGAAACCTGATCATACTACCATGTGCAATCCTTTTGAGAAATTCCACTAAACTTGTTTTCCTTGACAAGACGCTGGAACTCAGTTCCAGGAATTAATTCACACCACTTTTGAAGAATAAGCTAATATTCCATACGAATCGGCACAAACAATGAATGGTTGAGTGAAGCTATGAATGTTAAAATCATATCTCATGAGAAGTACTCATGTTGCTGAGGATTTTACACTTCAGAGAACTGTCATTGCCATCCACCCAGTGCACATCCCTTGGGGCACTCCATTTCAGCTGAGGAAATACACTACCTCACCTTCCCAGGGAAAGGATAGTTTCTTAGACTTTGGGGGGAAGGCAGGAAATTCTGATGCTATAAGCGCAGGTGTGCTCTTGTCACTCTGTCACCATATTTCTCTCACTGACTGGTGGACAATATGTTGTTGGATCTTCCCTCTTCATGGTAAAGCTTCAGAAAGGAAGGAACCGCTCAGAGAATGGACAGGGCAGCACATTCTCCTCCATTCTCCAGCCATGGCTGCTCTGTCTTTCCTTTTGCTTCCAGAACCCTGGTCTACAGCCCACAAGTTAAAGGACTCTTCCAGTCTAAAGAAAGGAGTAAGAGCACAGCAAGTGGAGGAGGGTCGGGATTTGTCTTCTTGGTATGCCCTCACTGCCAAACACAGAGGGTTTTCCTTGCATTTCCTTTAGCAAGATGGCGTCTCTCCTACAAATCCTGTTCCCTCTTCTCCCCCTTCAGAGAATCATTCCAAATAAATCTTCTGTTAGACAGCTGAAGCACACATTTAATTCTTCTGTCCCTATCCTAGATTCACTAATCGTCTTGATTTGATTCTTAATCTATATTCTTATAAGAAAGAATGTACTGATATGACCAGTGCCAATCCTTGCCCTTTCTAATGGTTGTAGTTCTCATCACATGTACATCTAACTCACATACTATGGCTTCCTATGTTTTTAATTGGGGTGAGTAAATTGGCCAGGGCTTTCCAAGGTATAGCAAGCACAGTCACAGCTTTGTTTTTGTAAAAATTGCCAGCTAGTATCATACAACCTTATCTCTATGACCACTGCGAACTGAACAAGATTTTCATTCATTCATTAAAAAAAAATGTGTTGTGCTGGGGATATGGCTCAAGCGGTAATGCACTCACCTGGCATGTGTGGGGCACTGAGTTTGATCCTCAGCACCACATAAAAATAAAAAAATAAAGATGTTGTGTCCACCGAAAACTGAAAAATAGATATTAAAAAATTCTCTCTCTCTCTCTCAAAAAAAAAAATGTGTTGAGTTCTTTCCATATACCAGGCACTCCTCTAGGTGCTGGGACAGAACCATTGCTAACTCAGTGATTGCAATGTGGCAACACAGACAGTAAATAAGTACATGAAAAAAAAAATTTAAATTGTGTTAAGTTTTTAAAAATATATTAATGGAATTCTCTGCTAAAGAAATTAAGCATTGAGATGTATTTATTAGAGGTCAGAGAGGCCTTTCCATTCATTGACTTACCAAAGATGGGGTGGTATGAATGGTTCATCACAGATGTAGGATATTAAAGGATGCAAGCTTTGTAAAGAACTTAACAACAATAATAAGACCAATTAAAAGCTATCTGCTTTTTATTATCACCATGTGCTGGCTATTGTAAGCAATATCAGTAATAAAATTACTCTCTGAAACAGTCTAATTAGTTTAGTCCTAATCAGTTTCTGTGGTTGCTGTTGAGTTCTAAGACTTGATATGTAATTAGTACATTTTTATTACTTATCCCTTAATAAACATAATAATCGATATGGAAGTTACTTTGGAGAACTCCTAATTATAACATTGGGCCTTGACACAGATACATATTCATTCTGACAGTGGGTTTGAAGTGGTTCTGAGCTTGTTCAAGTTTGATTCTGATTCAACTTCTCTCATGAAACCCTATGATATAACATATGCCTGCAATTAAAAAGTAGATTTGAAATAAACAGTGATAGCACTATGACTAAGAAACAGAACTTGAAGTACTTCCATGTTTTGTGTCAACTTGAAGCTTTTATTTGTGTTTAAAATTTAAAACAGATAATTGTGAACTGGGAGGCATAATTTAAGTACAAATTTTTGTTCATAAAGGAACTATTTTACTGATTTTGAATAATATTTTAGGTAAAAATTACTTGATTGCTTTAAAAGAAAATTGATTTTATATTTGATTATAATCATTACAAAAATATTTTGTCATACAGAGAAAGAACATGTTAAGAATTATTTAGAAAACAAACACATGAGATAACTCTGGGTCTCCTTGAGATGGGCACCTGCCCAATAAAAATCTACTTCCATCTAGAGAGTGAGATTGGGACCATGTGTATTAATCAGGGTTTGCTACAGGAATAGAATCAATAAGATGTATAATTATAAAAAGGAGACTTATTAGGTTGGCTCATGAATCCAGAAGCTGGATAGTCCACACACAATAGCTGTCTGCAGGCTGGAGAGCTGGAAGAACCAGTAGCTGCGCAGTCCAAGAGGCTGAAGCCCCAGAACAAGAGGGATCAGTGCTGCTGGCCTAGTGGGAGACCTAAGGTTTCTGGAGAATCACTGTCAGATTCTGCTTTGGAAGAGTGAAGAAGCGAGAGTCCAACATCCTCAGACTATCCCAGTAGCAATCAAGAACAAGTTCAAGAAGAATGGAGCTTACATCTGCTGCTGCTTCCTTATTCTTCCAACTTTTATTCCATGGAAGCCATCATCATATTGGCCTTACTGCCCATGCTCAGGGAAAGTCTCCATTTCAGTTGGCTATCCCACATGTCAATCATTCCTAGGCACACCCTCATTGACACACCCATAAACCTCTTAATCATGGCCACATCTTAATCCAATCAAGTTGATAATTCAAATTGACTCTTACACTATGTTCTAGAGAGGTCCATTCTCTATCCAGTATTTGAACTGGGGAAAATGAGAAAGTCAGATGTTAGCTGTAGCAGTAGAAATGAACAGACTTGTTTGAAAAATTATGGAAATCTAAATAATTTACAGAAGTCTCCAATTGGGAAAGAGATAGGTTCTTGAGTTTGGAGGTTAAATGATCACTAATAACAATAGAAAGTGCATTTTTTAACTGAATAGTTTACAAATAAATGAAGGCAAAATGAGATAGTGAGGAAAGAAGGCCGAAGGTCTAGGAGACTGGCAGTAAACCATAAGGAATCCAACTAAAGAAGCCATTAAGTTGGTCCAGAAAACCCCCAAGGGTTCATGATAAATGGCAAATGAATTCCCATTTTGCTATTAAATTGAGTCTTGAACTAATTGTGGAAAATCTCAGTGAAGTTTGTGCACTTTAAAATGGCACCATCAAAGCAAGCTTGGTGGAATGCAGAGGCATGAACATAAGGGACCATTAGATGACTCAGATAAACAAGCCCAGCATGAAAAATGAGCTATGGGGAAAGAGAAGGGAGAAAATGTCACTGGTTTCTGTTGATATGAGTGTTCATGCACCATGGAGAGGTTAAGCCATAGGATTTTACATAACTAGGCAGGCGCCAGAGTTTAGACATTTGAGAAGTCAGTTTTAAAATGATTTAATTGCAAGTTTTTCAAGAATGGTTTTCCTCATAGTTATTTATTCTAATATTAAATAAAATTGTTCTTAAATACTGTAACCAGTATTTACTAGTTTTATAACTGTGCTAACAAGAAAAAAACATATCTTCTAAATCATGTTAAGATATATTATGCTAATAAATTTAGTAGAGTCTCACATAAATCATCTACAGTTTCTAACTGCTGTTATAATGATGTGGGCTTGTGGAAAGCAGCTTTTGTTTGCATTAACTAAGAATCTTTGGAGGTTCCAATATTTCCAGCTGGAAAATGAAGTACAATCTGTCTAGTGGAAAAATTATGTTTTTAAAGGACATGTGTGCCAATTACAGAGAATCTGGAAAATGAAGGAAAGTATACAGAAGAAAAGACCGGTTATGTCTAATCTCCTCACTCCTACTCAGAAGTAAGATTTTCTCCTTTTTCCTTCCAGTCTAAATACTCAGACTTTAGTATCAGGAGATGTAATTGCCACAGACTTCAGAGAATCCTAAATGTGAAAAAGACAACAAATGTATTTTCATTAGTATTAAATTGATCTTTCCTTTCCTGGCTGTAAGTTGCATGTAGGCAGTAACCAAATCTGCATTTGCTTATTATGGGACCTGTGGCATCCAACAGCACCTAGTTCAGTACCTGACACATGGTCAGTGTTTTCAGAATGCATGCTATATATCAATATGGGTGCTAAATGTCAATCAACAGAAACCAAGTCTGACTGAGAAGGGGTGTTGTTAGAGGTGGGTTTTGTGTTAGCCAAAAAGGAATTTAGTAAAAGACAACTGAGTAAATCACAGAATAAGTAGGAAAGTCTGAGGTTTTTAGCTCAATGTCTATACAGCCAAGTCACATGAAACTGGCTGGTGCTGCCTGCAACACTGGTAACAGTTTTGTCCTGAGCTCTTCTCTCTGGCTCTGCACACTGCTGTGATTGCCTCTGGCAGCTCAGGATGACTTCTGCTACATCTGCTGTCAACTGTCCCAAGCAGACATGCGGAGAGGTTCCTGCTCCTTTTTCTTTTTCACCACAGCTTTACAATTCAAAGTTTGGTATGGGTATGTTTGATGGGCAAGCTTGAGATAACTAGCTTATAAAGTTAAAATGCTTATTTAGCTCACAGTTTTGGAAGTTACAGTCCAAGATTTTTGGACCCATTGCTCTGGACACCTGGTTGGGTGTTGGACAGCAATGGTGGGAAGCATGTGGCAGAGTAGCCACTTACCTCATCAAATCAAAGAGAGGAAGAGGGAGAGGTCTGGGTCCCACAGTCCCCTCCAAGGACATGCCCCATGACCTCAGGACCTCCCACCAGGCCCCACCTCCTACAGGATTCACCAGCTCCTAGAGCACTCTGGGAACTGAGCCTTGAATACATGGATCTCTGGGAGACACTCAACATTCACACTACAGCAATTCTCCACACATAGGAGGGTTTGGATCCTAGACAACCAGAAATCATGACAATTGCCCACTATGTGGCGTCTCAACATCAAAGGTTAACTTTGTTTTCCTTGCATTTTTACTGTTATACACAAGATCAACCAATTAATAGAAACCTCACTAATATTATGTAAGTATCACTTACGAAATTGAAAATATTCTTATCTCTGCCCATAAAGAAGCCAACACAAAGTCATCCATTGCTAAATCCATCTCCAGGATTAGAGTGCCATCCTGATTCTAGTTGTCACAATCCCATCCCAATAATTCTGTATGCTATGGAAATAATTAGGGAAGTTATCACTCATATGTCTTATAAAGCACAGGGGAGGACAGAGAACAAAAATAAAATTAGCCAATGTATTTGGATACATGCAAGATAATGAGGAAAGAGTGCCAGTAGGTGCTGAGTACTAGTTACTGTAGCTGTTTATAAGACCACAGTGGGGATTGAGGAGTTCTCTAATTCTCCTTTCCTGTTGCCTTTGACCTCATCAGCTTCCAGCTGTTGGAGGTCCTCTAATGGGTTGAGAGAGCCAATTTTTCATCCCTGAGAAGTCCTACTTGCCTACATGGGTTGCTGTCACCTTCCACTAACATTTACTGCCATATTGGGCTACACTTAAGAAGCACCACAGCAGATCTGCTAGACTTTAGAGACACCCTCCCTTGTCCCTACTATGAGGTAAGCAATCTAGGCTTCTTAATTTGTCAGAATGAATCACTCAAACAATTCCTTAAAATTCTTTTCCCCTAGTTCCTCTAACAGAGGAGCCAGAGTAAGCAGATGGTAGCATTGCTTCTCGTCAAAGAAAATAGTGTCGTGTATCCTAGGAGAAATGTTCTTCTCTTGGACAATAAATTTTCTAAACCATTAAAGTCCAAAGTTGTGAAAATAGAATGCAATGTATTCTGGGTATAGATGAAACAGACTATGTCTTATTATTATTATCTGGCTCAGAGAATCTACTACATTTTATATGAATATCTATAACTTGGCCTTGCATAAGAAAGCAACTGACATTATAACAGAGATTTTGTAAAAAGCCTCCCATTGTTCCAGAAGGCCACGAGTCCTTGAGCAACAGGTATACGAAAAGATTCCTTAAATATATTACTTTTTCCCCTTTTACTATAAAATGAGGTTCTCATGCAGAAGCAATGTTGAGTGCAATACTGTGATGATGAATAAGGCATTTGGAAATTCCATGGACCTGCTAGAAAACCTCTGTGGTCAGGGAAAACTTCTGTTTCAGATTTTGGAGTAGAGAGGGCACTCTTGCTAAGGGGGAAGATAGAAAAGCAAAGTTCTGGCGTTTCAGAAAGCAGAGTTGGGGGTGGATTCTGCCTTATCTCCAGAAAAGTCAAGTGTTAAATAGATAAATATTGATGATTATCCTCTATAGAACAAGCTAGTTAGGAAAGCAAAGCAACAGACTGATCCAGGATTGAAACTGAAAGGTGATGTCTTACAATCCACACTGCCCCCCAAACCTAGTCTCCCCCTTGTCTCCAGCTCTTTGCTCCCAGAAGCCATATGGATTACTTACAGAGACGGATAAGGATGAGGAATAATCGTGGCTATTTTTTGCAAATAATGTACCACACAGGCTTACCCACCAGGACATAGTTGGGGTTAGGAACCTACAACTCACTTTTACTGGGGCAGATTCATTTCAGCACATGACAGAGAAAAAGACAAATATGCTTTCTATAGATAAATTGGTGAAGAAAAAAGGCTAAGATGTGCATTTTTAGTTCCTTCTTCTAAACTCCTGAATTGTACTATTCCCTTGGGAAGAGTGAGCAAAGGTGGTGAGAGGCCAGCTGTGTTTCTGTAATGTAGGTCCCTTTATTTAGAAGGAAACAACAGGTACACAGCACACTTGTTCCCTTTTATCAATATTACTAAGCCTTTTTTTTTTTAACCTCTTGCCTAAAGAGGCTAAAACTATCCAGAGGATGATGTGTCATTTATCCTATGGCTTTGTCTAGTCAAATCTTTCCACCCTTGAAAACATAATTAAATCTACCTCAGCAAGAGTTAATTTATTCTTCATCCTCCAGGCAAAGAGAACAGGAGGGGAAACAGAAGCACAGAGATCACGGGGGAATTGCAGATTATTCAGTATTGCTGAAATGAAGAGGGGGAGGTAGCAAAAAGAGTCAGAGCTGACTTAAGGAATTTGAGCTATAGTCAGCAGACTAGTCCTAGAGAAGTCGATTCAGAATCCTGCAGGGCCTGCAGGAGCTGTCCAAGAGAAGTGGGTCATTGGGACCTATCGCAAACTGAAGGCCGAAAATGTGCCCCAAATGGCAGCTCTTACTCATGTCCTGCCGACTGTGGCCATATGGAACTGTGGAAGCAGAGATACCAGATTTTCTTATTTTCCACAAGAAGCTGGAAATACAAATTTCCTGTGAAATTTCACAATTTTTAAACATTGCCACTTCATTTCCTTTTGAATTACTGACTAAAAATGTTGGTGAGTTTGAGTTTCCCCAGTGGAGTATGTCTTTGCTAGACTAAGGAAAGTCATTAGGCACTTTGACTTGTCACACTCAGTGTTAGTTTGTCCCGGTATATACCTGTGAGACCTTCAACAAGTGCCTGACATTTCCTCCACAGTAAAGCTTGGGGGAAGACTTTGCCTCAGGGTTGTCATGAGCATTCCACACTGGAACAGTGTCTGCACCTAGCAAGTCGTGGGGTCATCTCATGAAGAAGCTGGTTGTGTTTCAGCATTGCCCTCAGGGAGGTTGTGGTCTCCCCTGGTAGTCCTTACTGCTCCCCACACCACCTCACACCGTCACTGTCACCAGTCACTCTTAGTCCTCTGGGGGAATAGGTCACAGAAGTCAGACGAAATTCCATGACTGCTAGATTATTCAGGGTTCCCCCAGACAACAGAACCAATAAGATTTATTCACTATTTATTTTAAAGAATTGGCTCTCACAATTCGCAAAGCAAGTCAGTGAGCTGGAGTCTCAGAAGAGCCAATGGATGGTGTTGAGTTCCAGCCCAAGGGCAGGAGGATATCAGTATCCCAGCTCAACAGACAGGAAGACTGTTCTCTTGCTCAGACTTTCAGTTCTACTCAGGTCCTCACACTGGGGAAGACATAGTACAGTCGGTCTACAGACTCGCATGTTAATCTTATCCACAAACACCCTCACAGACACACCGGGAATAATGTTTGACCAAACTCTCATAACCCTGTGGTCCTGTAAAGATAACACAAAAAATCAACATTAACACTTGCTTTACCTGGTTCTGCCAGAGGGCCAGGTGCCAGGGTGCGAACATGGGGTTCAGGGACACAGGAGCTATAACAACCGGTAACCTGGGTTCCATGCTTGCTCCTAGCACATCTCTGCTCCTGACCTACACTTCAGATATGAGACAGCCTGGAAGGCCGGCCTCTCAGGGCTCATCATCATCTCATTGTTCCTCCCTTTTATACGTTGCCAGTGGAGGGCATGATGGATGATTGTCATATGATATCTTTGGGGAATCTGGGAGTTGGTTGTTACTTTCACATTTTTGCTGCATTTTTCTACTCTAAGGAGTCTGCTGGCCCTCACAACTGTGCCGCTAAGCCAGTCTGACATGAAGTGTTCAACAAATGGTTGCTGTTACTAGGATTTACTGAAATTATTACGATATTACATGTATCATCAATAATTATGGATGAATTCTGGTGAATTCACTGGTGAATTCTGATACTATGTCTACATGTGCCTATAAGATGCTCTGTATAGGACTGGGGTCATGCCTTATGTTTCTGTGGATCAGTCCTTTCTTGGCTTCAGCCTGGGCCAGAATAGAAATTCAGGAAGTACTGATATAAATCTTTAGGTGTCTCTCCAAATAGGCTGTTGAAGGAAAGACTTTCTGGGAAGGTGACATTTGGGCTGAAAACTGAATGCAATGAGGAGTGAACTCTCATTTGGAGAAGGAAGAGTGTTGCATATACAGAGAATCAGAAGTTCTTAGGCCCCTCAGGGGAACTGTCTTATGCATTTGAATAGCAGCCAAGGCCCAAGGAATTAGAATAAAGTCAAAAGCAGGAGATGAGAGCCAAGAGCCAGGCAGAGTCAGGTCATGGGGATGTGTCACTGTGATTACCCTGGATAAAGCCTTCTTCTCACATTAATATTAAAGTGAGAAAATCCCTTTAAAAATAAAGCAAATAATAATTTAGAATGGAACAACTGTAATCTAACAAGATCCACCTTCAAATAAAGTTAGGGAGAAATTTGGGATGGGTCTTTGCAGTGCACAAAGGAAGAATCAATGAGGGGTGGACTTGGGGCATAGATAAAAGAGGTTGTTCTGAGCATGCACACCTAAAAGTTCTTGGGTACATCACCCTTCCAGCCACATCCTGTGACTGAAGTTGTCAATGTAAATGAAGCAGCAGAATTCAAAGCCCGTGACTTTTAGGAAGGATTTTGGTTACCAGTAGTTATAGGCTGAATTGCATCATCACAAAATTCATATGCTGAAGCCCTTAACCCTCTGTTCCTGAGAGTGCAATTATACTTTGAGATATGTCTTTAAAGAAGTAAGTTAAAATATGGTCATTGGGTTGGGCTCAAATCCAGTATGATGGGTGTCCTTATATGAGAAGATTAGGTACAAATATACACAGAGGGAGGAGCATATGAAAAGACTCAGAGAGCCACATTTAAGCAAAGGAGAAAAGCCTCAGAAGAAACCCCCCCTGCTGACACCTTGAACTTGCCCTCTAGCTTACAGAACTGTGAGGTAATAACTTCTGTTGTTTAATTCATCTAGTTTGTGGTACTTTGTTATTATGGTAATTCTTGCAGATGCATACACCAGCAGTTGTGGCCATCTCTGATGCATGAGGCACTTCCTTCCCTTTGATGATTCCAGAGAAGCCAGGAAAGGGTAGGATTAGTGGAAGGGGTGAGTCCACAGAGGCCCAACAGCTGGAGGGGCCTTGTGTGTCCAGTCCTCCATTCCTGTCTCCCAGCTTTCATTCACAGTCTCTGGCAGGATGAGTGCTTTGACATTTTCCTGGGAGGAGACAGCAGATCAATAACCCTTGCACTATCCTTAATGTCGTTGCCCATGTGTGATTCTCTAGATACCAGGTAAATTCCCCACTGTAGTTTTATGATGAAGACGTGGTTGCTATTCCCATTTTATATCTGAGTGAACTGAAATTGAGAAATGTCACATAATTTGTAAATGTCACTTAGCTATTTCTGTCCTAGTTAGTTTTTCTGTCTTATGCTTGAATATACAGAGTTGCAGGAATAATAATTTATCCATTGGAACAATCTATAGTTCCAAGTTTTGCCCAACATTGTTCAGGAACAGAACCATCCATATTGAGCAGTCTCTTAAGGATCTCTGTAGTCTGGTTCAATCTAGTTTCTTAAAAATTTTACTGAGTATCTACTATGGGTACTACAGATTAAATGTTTATGTCCTTCCAAAATTTACATGTTGAAATTTTGATCTTCAATGTGATGTTACTAGGAGGTGGAGACCTTTGGGAAATATTAAGGTCATAAAGGTGGGGTCCTCATAAATGGTATTTGTGCCCTTATAAAGGAGAACCCAGAGAGAGTCCTCATTCCTTCTCCCATTTGGGGACATAGTGAAAAGGCAACCATCCATGAACCAGCAAGCAGGCCCTCACCAGACAGTGGATCTTCTTGTCCTTGCCAGCCTCCAAAGCCATGAGAAAAGCATTTCTGTTGCTTGTAAGCCACCAGTTTATGGTATTTTGTAATAGCAGTTGGGATAGAGGTACATTTCAACAGGAGAAAGACAGTGATACAGGTGAGCACTGGGACTCCTGATCACAGGAGGAAGACTTACCCCTGAGCTCCAGCTTGTGAAGGGACGTGGCTCTCAGGGAGAGAGTCCTAGATAAGTTTCAGAGGATACAAAGTGCTTGTCTAATGACAAATATGGGAACTACATTCCAGATAAAGAGAAGATGATGTGCCAAGGCAAGGAAGCAAGAGACCTGTGAGAAGTTTAGCTGGGCTGGGGTTTATGGCAAGAGTGAGAGGATGCCAAAGGAAAATGCTGCAGATTCAGGCCATGGGTGCTATACAGGACTTTTTTGGACCCTGGAATGGACTCTGAAGACCATGGGGAGCCAGGAAGGACTTTTATCAGAGCAGCAACATGCCCAGAACTGCATTGGGGCAGTGTGGGGGATGGAAGACCAGTTAGAATGAGGCAAATAGAAGTGACCCAACTGCACTCAGGTGGCAGAGGGGATGGAGAAGGTGAAGTGGAGGCAGAAACTGCAGCTGAGCTGGGGGGGGGGGGAGTGCTGGCCTTGGCTGGCTGACAGACAGGGTGTGTGGGGTGTGGTTGAAGGAGGCAGCCCCATTCACAGAGGTGAAACCTCAGGGTGGAGAAGATGGATACAGAGGGTGGAATTACCCCCGCCTCACTCACCAGATGGGCCATTAGGCAGGCGGGCATGTGTGTCTGGAGCTGGAGGAAAAAGTTTTAAAGCCATAGGAGACTGAGAACAGGCAGAAGGAGAGCAAAGCCAAGAGGAAAGCGTGGGCGGCTCCTGAGGCCAATGTTTGACAGGCAGCAAAGATTCTAGAAAAGTGGTTCCTAACTCTGGATGCACTCTGTAATCACCAGGACAGCCTTTGTTTTTCCAGCAGTGTAGCTTTTAAATCATGCCATGGCCTGCCCTTTTGGTTGGATTGGTTCCTGCTGAGGACCGGACACTTGTATTTTAAAAGCTTCCCAGGATAACATCAGGCACAGATGAATTGTGTTTCCTTTTGGGAGCACCCTCCTTTCCTTATTGAGCAGAAATCTGACTCTCTAACTCATCATACATTATGATCATACATTCTCATAATCTCTAGATGACAATTACCTGCAGATGTCTTTATTTCCTCTGTGCTGTAAACCGAGCCAGGGCTGTAAGTGCTAGGCAAACGTTTGCAGAACCAGTGGATGATGACAAGGGATTTTTCCACCTATTCTATCATCCAGGAGGAGTCTGGAGAGACCCCGAGGTCTCTATGTCCTCCCACTCCCAGATGAAAACAGATTTAGGATGTGGAGCTCTGTCTGCGAGCAGGGGGGTTACACAGATTCCCCACAACACACCAAAGAGGCAGGTCAGTCCTTATTCCTATTTGATGAATGTGCATCTGACACTCACCGTGGCTAAATGATTCCCCAGTATCCCAGTCCTAGTAAATGGCCAGGGAAGCATTTCCAGACTGTCAGAACCTACTCAGATGCCGTGGTCCAGCGTGGGCTCCCCCACTTCACCACAGCACACAGCACTCTTAACTGTCTCCTCTGCTGTACTCCAAGTTCAGCAGAGGGCAGGGATCCCATTTGCTTTGCAGCACAGTGCTTGCCCAGCATACAGTTAGCACTGGATATGTAACGATGAGTCTGTTCCTTTAACTGTCGTTCTTTTCAGTTCTCACAATGTCTGTGCCATGTTCTCTAAGCATGAGCTCTCAGTGCCTGCAGACAATCTCCTCTGGCTTTATTTTGAGGTCTTTCCTCATTCTGGTCCTCTTCCTCTCCCTTCTTTACCTCATTCCTCTATATTCTCCTGCTTTTCCTTCTCTTGTACCCCTTTTCCCTCTTTTCCCTCTCCTCTTGTAGTTCTACATTTGCAGTTAAACCATAGTGCCCCAAACAGAAGCCCTTGGCTGCCAGTGTTACTCTGGACACGACAATACTAAAAGTGACATGGAGTCAGAGTTCCAAAGACCCAGTGTTCCAGGGATGACCAACGTTCTTATCATTTGGGGGCTTCCCAGCAATCGTGGGAAGTGTATGCCTCCGATGGGGCTGCTGAGACTGAATGAATGCCATCTCCCCAACCTCGTGCTCTCACCTGACTCCTCCAATCTCTTGAATAGTTTTCACTCCTTGTCCTTAGGCCATTGTCCCAAACTCCACAGATAACAGAATAAATTGGAGATTTCAGTGAGCCAGGCATGAGGTGGTGGCCTGGACAGACTGTGGGGAAGGACAGGAAATTGATGCTGGCAGTTCTTGTTTTCTGAGTATCTCTGTTAGAGACTAATCTCATCAGGAAGGACCTAGATGAGTAAGGAAAGCAGCTTTAAGTTTCCAAAGGTCGATTTAAATTGCAACTAAAAGGCATTTGCCAATACTGGAACAAGCATGAAGACCATGTCTGGATGGCTTTTATCTTCAAACCTCTGAGTCAGTAATCTGTCAGGGGAATGGGAAAGTCAAACAGCAGGAGGCAGCTTTCATCTGCAGAAACTTAATCCAATAATTGTTACGTGCACAGACTGATGCTCCAGAGAAGCGGAATGATGGGCCCCTCCAGAGAGTGGCTTTGTGCGTGTGTATCTGTGCGTGTGTATGCCTAACCATTTTGCTTCAGCCTTTATAATGTTCATACCTCTGAAAGAAGCCCTTATGGTCAACAAACAGTAGACTTTTAACTGTAACATTAAGATGGGGAAAATGTAAGTGGAAATACCTCAGATGATGTCACCTGAAGTGAACATAAGAAATAAATGCTCAATGAATCAAAAGCAGAGCTTAAAAACAGTTGTGAGACTCAGTAGGGCTTTAACATAATTTCTTGTGTTTTGGCTTTAAACTGTAGGGAAATTATCGGCAAAGTGTTTAAACAAACAGAAGCACACGCTTTTTAGAAGCAGTTGTTACATAAAAATATTCAATTTAGTTCAACTGACATGTATTGCATCCAATTTGTTGTTTTTATTTTATTTAAACCCCAATCTGTCCAGAACAAGATTTCAACAGGAAAATATATTAACAACTATTCTGTAAAAAATATAACACAAATTACAAGAGGAGGTTCAGAAATGGAAAAGACCTGCATTTCCCAGGACACCCATCACTTAGGAAAGAAGAGGTTTTATGCACCAGTCAGAATTCTGAGTCACAAAGACCAAAGTCATTTGTTTTGGTTATCTGTTGTTGTTTAATGAACTGCACCCAAGCTCAGTGTTTTAAACAAAAACTTGCTATCTTTCACTGTTCTGTTTGGGTGCATTTGGGCAGTTCTGCTTGGTTTGTCTCCTAAAGTCATGGTCATATTTTGGCTGGGCTTTGGCATCTTGGACTCACTGGGCTGTACATCTAGGATTGCCCTCTCCCATGGCTGGCAAGTGATGCTGGCTCTAATCTGTGACCTCAGGTGGGGCTGGCAACCAGGGGTATTTGCTGTTGGAGAAATATAACTTAAAATAATATTTTCTCTCGACCCAGAAACCCTTTACTAAAAAGATAATAAAGAAAGAAAGCATTATGGCAGAATGGAATACATATCACAGACAATCTGCTGAGAGTGTGAAGACAGAAAAAAATCTTCCTCTTTTATGTAGACAAGGAGATGTAACCCACAACCTACACGTTTTCAAAATGAACAGTCAAGTCCTCAAATGAGAGGACTTGACAACTCAATTTCTCACACCTAGTTGATCCTCTGTTTACCTCGTAATTGGGGTGACCCTTTGTTAGCTAACTGGATTTCTCCAGAGGAAAAGCCAACTTATTTCTTTATGAGAGGAGGTAGTTTTATAAGTTGAAGAAAGTTGTCACCAAAGTTAGGCCCCTAGCCTTTCAGAGAAATTGATAGGGTTGTTATTGTCCTTGATATTTACATTTCAAAGAGAGGGTGCCCAGGACCTAGAGACAGGCATTCTTGAGTCATAAAGCAGACAAAAGCCCAATCTCTTCTTCAGAAGGACTTATTTACTTTCAAAGAGAGCAGAAAGTACTTACATGGTTCTTAAAGTAAATGCTGCCAGAAGGGAAGAGAAGTCTATTTTCAACAGGAAGAATTAAGTCTCTTATTTTTGATTAGCATTTTTTTTCCTTATGCATGGTTTCTCCTTGTGGCTTGGACTTCTGACAGCAGGGCAGCTGGATTCCAAGTGGAGCATCCCAAGGGCCATCATTCCAAGAGGCACAGTTAGAAGCTCTAAGAAATTGACAATGATTTTGGAAGCCACACTGCATTCTGTTGTGGCTGAGTCACAGGGCAGCCCAGACTCAAGAGGGTGTAGACCCTGGGAAGTAAGGCTCAGAGGGAGCCACCTGTAGAGACCAGCTACCATTCCCTTCTAGCAGGTGTGAGCAGAAAAGAAATGCCCTCAAGTACAGATAACTTAGAACTCCTAAGGAAATCAAAATGGTGTAGGATAGAAAAACCAAAAAGTAGATAGAAGGAGGCATAAAGGAAGGGCAAGGAAATAAAAATTTAACTTAAAGTTCCTCATACTTTTCTAAGCTTCTCATTCAGTAAGCCACAATCTCTCTTGAAACCCTGTTGCTCCCCAATTCCTGGTAAATCTGTAAATCTACCTGTTCACTATTAATTAACCCCCAATAAGTAGACTAAGTAAAAAGAGACAAGATAACCTATAATTTAGGAGATTTTCTGTTGCTGTTATGTATTGATCAGATAATAAGACTATGTCAGCCTAAGGATTCAGAGATTGACCAGACTACCAGGAACCTTCTTGAAGTCGCTAAACTGATACCATTCCTAAATACCTTCCTTTATGTATAGATAGTAAGTTTCCTTTTAAAGTTGAGCTAGGAACTCCTGAATTGTACCTCTGTCTCTCAAGATGGCCTGCACTATCCCTTGAACATATATTCCTTGCTTTACCCCAGAAATGTCTCTCTCCTGAGATTATCCATATTCTCCCTTCCATGTGCAACTTTCCTAAATAAACCTCTGTGAATGCCACTGATTGGTATGTGCTGAAATTCTTTCCCATGATGTATGCCAAGGATCCTGTTGGTTCCGAGTGAAGTTACTCCTTCTTTCTGGGAAGTCCTTGGACTTTTCTCTGGAGACACCTCTTCTATGAAATAAAGAATCAGACTTGGGATCTTTTTATTCCAGAGACAGAGCCCAAAGCACAATATAAGGCTTAAGTAACAGAACTCACTGATGCCATACTTGACCCAGACATGAAACACTAGCCTCTGTATGCTTGATCCTCCACTATTTCACTCTGAGAAAATGAATTCTGTGTCAGGTGGCTCCTTCTATTGCTCACTTTTGAATAAACATCTTGTATTGATGCACTTGATTGGTGGAGCATGAATAACATGGTTTAGTCCTAGCTAAGAAGTAGGTTATGAAAATGAGGTCCTACAATCTTCCTTGGCTAATGGAACTCATAAGGGGTTTACCAAGTCAAGTTCCTGAAGTCTTCAATCTCTATCTTCCTCTGTTCTCATATTCAATCACATAATCAAGTCATATCAATTATATTCAAAACAAAATTCTCTGGAACTCATTGATCTCTCTCATTTCAACTTCAAAAATCTCTGTCTGCATGAATGGTATTAATCTGATAAGTGGAGAGAATATGATTTTTAAAGCTAAAATATAATTTGCTAATCTATTCTATTGCTTTAATAACTAGAAGTTAAAAATGTTCCTTGCCATTTGGGGGGTCCATGCTATTTATTGAACTTGAGAAACACTTCTTTGCTTCAGTAGCCTCACTGGTTGAAAGACTACATGCACTCTGAGATCCTTTCCTACTATAACAATGAAAAGGCTTTATTTATTTTGGAAACATTAAAGAAGATAAAAACAACACCACCAATATCACCATCCTTCGGAACTCCATGATGCAACCCTGCAGACTAGAAACTTTTCTGAGCTCTCATATGCAGAGATGTGTGAGTTAAGCCCTGAATCCCTTCCTCACAGAGATGGGAACTGGTTGTAGTATACAACAACCCCATCAGGCCTCTCTTGTGCCTTGCAGCCTGTCAGTACTGTCACAATTTCTGATTACCATAACTTCTCCAAAGAGAAACTCATTGTTTTCTTCCCAATCCAGGCTCAACAAAATTAGGTCTGTTTAAACTTTATAGGAAACAAAGGGAGCCATTGGCAATTTTTATCTCTCCCTACCTTCTACTATGTTTCTCTTCTATTATGTTTTTGTACCTATTAGACCTATTTTTCCATATTCCTTATGATGCAGCTTACATATGTTTTTGAAAGCAGACTAGAATACTGAGATGTTGAAAATTGTTTCTTGCCCTAGTGCAGAAGTTAACAAAATATCTTACAATGATTCAGTGAGAGTTGTTGAGCTCAGTGGGAAGTAGAAGTACAAAGCCTAAGGGCATCTTTGTCATTAATAAGTTCTCACCTCTATGTGAATAATAAGGGGGAAAAAACAGCAAGGAGAGTACAGCCCCACAGCATTTTTTTCTCTTAAGAATATCTCAAAGGATATCCTTGAAGATCTTTCTCCAAATCATGTATAAAGATATTTTTAGACTGCTTATAATTATATATTTTTAGATCTTGCCAAAATTTGTGTCAATCTGTTTTCTGTTATTATAAGGAGATATCTAAAGCAGGTTAACTTTAACAAGAAAAGATGTTTAGTGACCTACAGTTCTGGAGATTCAATGGCATGGTACTGGCATTAGCTTGGCTCTGGTGAGAATTTCATGATGGATGGAAGGACACAGGGGAGAAGGAGAGATCATGTTGACAATCAGGAATCCAAAAGAGTAAATTTTTTTCTTATAACAACTTGTTCTTGAAAGAGCTCAGGAGTCTGATGAAAGCTACATTAATCTCTTCACAGAGCAACTCCCCCAAAGACCTAAGTACCTCTCACTGGGGCCCCACCTCATGAAGGTCTTGCTACCTACCAATATGACTACCCCATGGACCAGATTTTCAAGCTATGGACCTTGAAGAAAGATCCAAACTACATCTAAGCCATAGCAAATTTTCTTGCACTAATACAGCACAAATGAAACTTTACCCTGGTTTAACAATGGAAACCTCCAGGAATTTAGTAAAAGAATAAAGAGAATTTGTTAAGTATATGATTGCAATTTCAGAGATTAATGTTTCTTCCTGTTTTCTAAAGGGGACTTGGTGGTGGGGATGCAACTGGTAGACAAAGAAGCTCATATCTTCTAGAAATGGAAACAAATTCTTAGAGCTCTTCTTAGGATTTCAATATGTTTCTAATAGCAAGGAACTTTCCAGAAAAACATGTGCTCAGGATTTTGAGATATGCTTAGGAAATAAGTAACATTTCAAAAAGTATGTGGTTCTCTCACCATAATACTCACGGATGATGTTGTCTGGTTGGTCGGATCTTTTCAGAAAAATGTCTACTTGTTTTACATTTTCTCTTTGGCAAGTATTTATTGAGTCCTAATCATGTTTTAGACACTGTTCTGGCTGCTGGAGACACAGTAATAAAGGAAAACAGACGTGGTATATGAAAGAACGAACAAGGTTCGTCATCAGAGCAAATGCCCATTTATTGAGGAACAGCTCTGCATATTTATAGAGCCAGGGGTGGTTTGACAGTTGGCATGGGGTGCTTTCTGATTGGTGGGTAGGATCAGGTGAGCCAGCAGGGCTAGTCTGATTGGTGGGTAAGGATCATGTGAGCCAGCAGGGCTCACCATTGGACGGCTCTTCTTGGGGGATGGGGAAGTTAGTCTTTGGAGCCAGGGCGACTCCCAAGAGTACATACCTTCAAAGGACTCATAGTCTAGTTAAGAAACAGAAAATAAACAACTGTGTGAATAGATAGTTTCAGACACTAAGTGCCATACATAGTACACAGTGAGCGTGACATAAATGCATATTTACACATAACACAGTTTGCAATAATCAAAGAGTCTTGGCATGAAGTAGACTTTGAATGGGGATGTGACAGTATTTGATTTGCTGTATCACAGTGTCAGACTCTAGTAGGTGCTTAATGAGTCACTATTTTATGTTAAAATATTTTTAAAATGTAGGTATTGCTCATATTCAGTCAACTCATATTTTGGATCAGGGATTGGTGCTGGTGGTTGAAGAAGGGGTCGGCTATGTGGACAAGGTAAAGAGCTGAGCTGAGTAAGTACACCTAGGGCAGGATGTAAAGGTGGGACTCAGAGCTGAAGAAGCTGAGCCTCCTGGGGTGCACAGTTAGTGGAGGCTGCTATAGCAAAACACCTCAGTCTAGGTGGCTTATAAAGAATAGGCACTGATTTCAGACTCTCTAGAAATCTCAACATTTGGGTGTGTGTATATACATGAAGATGCCAGCATGGTGGGGCTCTGATGAGGGCCAGTGCAGATTGCTGACTTCACTGCAGCCTCACAAGATGCAAATAGATCAAAGGAAATCGTCATCTGGGAAAGAGAAGGGCCATGCACCATCAGGGGAGGAAAGGCTGGGGAGAGACCATGATTGGCAAAAAAGAACATGGTGAAGGCTCTGCCAATTTGTACCTGTTCTACTTCCCTCCGGGATTAGAGCGGCTCTGGGATTACGGTGGATCCTGCTGGGATTAGGGTGGATCCTGCTGCTTTGGGAGCCCACTACTTTGGGGTTCCGTTCTGGGAGAATTGGCGCGCAGAGCCGGTGGAGGGAGTGTGTTCCCAGGAAGTGTGTGTAGAGCACTGGTGAGAGTTGGGGAATAAAGAGTTGCTGTTTGAACCTACAAGGCTTTGTGGCAGCTTGGTTATTTGTGCCCAGCCAGACTGCAGCATTCATTAGCCCAATGTCTCCCTCTACGGCATTGTGGGCAAATACCTTAGAGCTTGGTGCTGATAACTCCAAGGTCGCAGGTTTCCCCTACAGGCCACCAAATGCTAATATAATAATAATAATCCCAGAGCAGGAGCAGGGTCACCTTTCAACCATTCACTCTAGCAAAATGCCAGGCGTCATTCCAACTAAACTGTGGCTCTCAACAGCTTCCCAGTTATAAACAATCACTAATACTATCTACCTTTCTTGTAGGAAATTTTAAAACAGAATAACGTAAATGGAGAGCCACTGTTAAAAGTTTATTTGTTTCCTTTATGCATGTGTGTATATTTTTTCAACAGAATGGAACCGTTTCTGTTTTGCAATTTTAACTTTGAAAATATGAGTGAAAAAGCAATATATATGTAGTGATGACAGACAAAAACTACAGATGAACATGAAGAAAATGACAATCTTCCATAACCCTTCAACCCAGAAAAAAAATGTTGAAATTCATGCACATTCCTCCAGAATTTTCTTTATGCATGTGTGCACATACATACAGATGTTTTTCTCTGTGGAAATAGGTTCCCCTATTCATACTTTCATAAAATCTCATGTATCTTCGATAGTCTTCTAAGACGAGAAGTTACTTGTATATAATAAGTTGTATTCACAGAGACAGAGTTGAGGGTCAAAAGTGATCAGATTACATTATTTGCTTATTCATTAACAAAATGCCTTTCAGCAATCTTGTACTATTTTATAGTTCCCATCTTTCCAAAGCTTGTACTACTTCATAGTTACAATCAACGTTGTATGTCACCATGGTTGCAACTTCACCAACACTCTAGTTTTTATTTTTCTTTTATTTGGCCCAAACATATTTAATAACATCTTTGATTTGCATCTATTCCTTACTTGTGAGGCTGAATGCTTATATTTTCATTACTGTAACAAAACTACCTCAGATAATCAACTTGATAGAGGAAAGTTTGACTTTGGCCTTCAGACTTGGTTTCAGTATGTAGTTGGCTGGCCCCATTGCTTTGGGGACTACAGTGAGCAGCACATATAGTGGCAGTCAGTGGCTGCTCAACTTGTTGTGGCCAAAAGTAGCAAAAGAGAGAGGGAGAAGAAGGAGAAGAAGGAGAAGAAGGAGAAGGAGGAGGAGGAGGAGGAGGAGGAGGAGGAGGAGGAGGAGGAGAAGGTGAAGGTCACATCACATAGTCCCTTTTTGGGATGCACCTCCAATGACCAGAAGATCTTTTTGAAGTTTCTACCACCTCCTACCAGAGCTACAGGCTAGGGACCAAACTCTTGACACAGGGTCTTTTGGGGGAATTCCAGATTCAAATTGCATCACTGAACCTCTTATCTGTTTATAGGTCATATGCATAGCATTGGATAACCTTTGCTGATATAATTTCTTTTGAAGAGTCTGTCTTATTCCTGGTTATTATTAAAATGCCCAATTTCTTAAAGACTTGATGTATCTAGCATGTTTGATTCCTGAACATATTTAACAGCTAGAGAAGGAGGTGGAGTCAGAGGCTCAGGAAAAGGAAAGGCCTTGGCAGGGTACACACAGTGGCAATACGCTGAGGAGTGGCATAAATTTGTGTGGGCTCAGCAGCTGCTTTCTGAGTGGCACATACCTGAGGCCATCTTGTGTGGTATTCTGCTGCTACCTACACAGCATTTTGTTGTGTGTGGAGTCTCTCTGATTCTTTTTCTCCTAGCCTTGCTGAAGACAGATCACCTTGAGCAAAGTGAAGCAGAGCTTGTTAATAACTCTTAAAAGGGAAGATACATGGGAACTGTTTGTCTTATTATATTTTGCTGATTTATAAGGGCACAAAACTTTGGGTCTGTAATTTTGCTGTCAAATGAGATAAAGCATGTTTGCATAAAAACAAGGTCAACTGATTGGTATTAATGTACCTGAGCTGTTTGCAATGATTGCTACCTTAGTTGTCTAGCTCCTGTGTTATCATCTAAATACAATTGTCTGGCAGGAGTAGCAAAATTAGGAAGTCTGGCAGCCACTGCACATAGTTGGTTGGCCCTATTCTTTTGGGTCTGTGGTGAGGCAGCGCAATCTTGCTTTTCCAACTAGTTTGAAGAGCCTCCAGTGTCTCATGTGCTCAAGAGGCAGTCATCCCAAAGACTGAAGGCTCCCGCCACTCTTATTTCTTCTGCTTTCAGCTATGGGCAGTGTCTGCCTCCAAGGCCCTCAGAGCAACCACTGAGGTCACGTGGATGATGGCATCCCTGGGAACCAGTGATTGTAAACTGTTCACCAGGATAAGGCCACTCCTTTGTGGTACAGCTGTCCATCTCTTGTAATCTTCGAGTCATGTTAGGACAGTGAAACTTGGGCAATAGAAAGATTATATGGCCCAAGAAAAGTATAGCTGCAAAGGTATACTTGAGATTGTTGACTCGGTTTATCTTGGCTGTGAGGAAGGAGAAGAAGACAAGAAAAATATGAGATAAAATCTCAGCCTGGAAGATCTACTCCCAAGACTTCATCTACACCTAATCAACTCTCCAAAGTTTCACCTCTGAGTACCACCAAGTATTAATATTAAGGAATCACAATGTATGATTTCAACACAGATTATTTCATGATTAGTAAATCTGCCATATAAAGGGTTCTCATTTTTCTCATGGTTATTGATGGAGAAAGGAGTTATCTTTTAATCTTAAAAGAATTAAGAATATATTTTTATTTTGCTTTTACTATGCTGAAGATCATTTTAAATAAGAAGAACAGTTTCTTTTATAAAGAAATAAGAAAGAGAAATGATGAGTTTGTAGTTAAAATGATCTTGATTCTAAAGTTTTTAACTAAATATTGGATACCAAGCCCTTGGATTAGAAGTGTTTGCAGTCATTCATTATTCCATAATTGCAGTCATTGGGCTTGCAAAATGTTCTATGTCAAAATTGATTTTGCTCTTCTCAATTTTGAGGAAGAGCAGCATAGAACTGACTCTGGTAAGTAAGCTGTAGGTACCTGTAGGAACAAGGAGAGAGGTGTGGAAAGATACAAATTTGCAGGAGGTAGTTAGACTACCAAGACAAAGTACCACAGACTGGGTGGCTTCAACAACTGAAGTTTGGTTCTCAGAGTTATGGAGCCTGGCTGTCCCAGGTCAGGTGCCTGCACAGTCAGGTGTCTGTTTTGCTTCCTGGTTTGCAGGCACCTGTCTTAAAATTACATCCTCACCAGGGGGGTGAGAGAGAGACTTCTGGCATCTCATCCCCCTCCGAGGGCCTTAATCTCAGCCTGGAGGATCTACTCCCAAAACTCCATCTACACCCAATCAACTCTCCAAAGTTGCACCTCTGAGTACCACCATAATAGAGATAGGTTTCAACATCCAAGTCTTGAGGGACACAAGTTTCAGTATACAGCAGTGACTTAAGCAACATAAGTTTATTTTCACAAAATTCTGGAAGCTAGAACCAAGATGTTGATGCAATTGGTTCTTTAGAGACCTGTGTCCTTGGTTGTAATGGCCCTCTTTCTCCATGTGTATCCCAAGGTCCTCCCTCCATGTCTATCTCCTGACCTCCTCTTGTAAGGATACTGCCACTGGATTAGGGCCTACCCAATGCCCTCCTATTAACTTAATTACCTCTTTAAGGGGCCTGTCTCTGAATATATTCACATCTAAGGCACTGGGATCAGGACTTTTACATATGACTTTTAGGGAGTCACACTTCAGCCCATAACAACATCCATAATATTGGGGTTTTCAGAGGGTAGGTTGGGAGGTAACATGGAAGAGGCTGGTTATCTTTGTCTAACATATCTTTCTACTATTTCTCACATTTCAGAAAACATGTATGATATTAAAAAAATGAATTGTTGAGTTTATTTCAGATATCACATCTTATAAAAACACTCTCAAACTGCAAAAGCATACCTTCAAGTTCAATAGAATGGTGTATATTTGAAAGGATAGATATAAATTATTTATTATGCATACATTATAAAACTAATTCAAAACAAAATATATATGGTTACAAACCACAAAAAACTGACTTGCTACAGTTTTTAGCCATCTCAAACAAATCTTTACTTATGAGAATATATAATTTTTATATATTTTAGTAAAATTGAGAGTAAACTCGTCTTTTCACAAGACAAAGTTAGGATAGTCTTTAATACTATTTCCAACAGTCCACCTTATTTCATTATTGACATGGGACTTCTACATATATAGCTTATCTGAACATTTATCAGTGATCTGATCTCCATTTTTGGCCAGGTTTTGCAAATCCATTTATTCATTAGAAGTAAGCTGACGGATTAGAAATGAAAAAGAAACACTATTAAAATCAACACATTTCTTCTTTTACTTCATTTCTTGGATCCTTAAATCTTTAATCCAATTAGTATTAGGCTATGGAATATGAAGAAGAATCTGCAAAATCATTACTCAATTAAGGGTTATTTCTAACCACCTGTGTATGTTCCTTCTCACTCTAGAACTACTACTCTTGCTTAGTTAAGAAATAAAACAAATTTTAATTGAGTAAAAGGGACTATTTTAGCTTAGTTACAGACTATTAAAACTAGTGCTGAGCTAAGCTACTGTGTCAGCCAACATTGTAGTGGTTGCTAGAGGGAATAGAGGGACATCAGTCAGGAATTAACCCCAAGGCACAAGGAAACTCCAAGGTGATGGCTATGTTCACTATCTTCCTCCTAGGGGTGGGCTCAAGGGTATACATATGAGTCAAAACTTGTCCAACTGCACAAATTGCTCACATGCTACTTATCTATGCCAATTATCTCTTACAAAGCAGTAAAAAATGTAGTGCTGTTGTAAGAGTAATTATTACAGTAAAAGTAATTATCAATGGACAGATTTGATACTATTTTCCTTAAGAAAATAAGAGATTTTGCCTTTTTAGCTTTTCATCTCTGAGATAAGTTTTAAAAGTGGAAAATCTTATAAAGGCAACCATTGTTTTCTATGTATTGTCTCACTTGCTTTTTTTCCTCTTTTTTTATTTCTTCTTTTTAGTTATACATGATGGTAGAGTATATTTTGACAAATCATATATACATGGAGTATAGCTTCCCATTCTTGTAGTTGTACATGATATGGTTTATATTCATATATGAACATAGGAAAGTTATGTCTGATTCATTCTACTGTCTTTCTCATTTCCATCCCTCTTCCCTCCCCCCTATTCCCTTCTGTCCAATTCAGTGAGCCTCCACTTTTCCCTTCCCACACCTACTTACTGTGAGTCAGCATCTACATATCAGAGAGAACATTTAGTCTTTGGTTTTGGAAACTGGCTAATTTCACTTAGTATGATTGCCTCCAGTTCCATCCATTCATGGGCAAATGCCATAATTTCATTCTTCTTTAAGGCTGAGTAATATTACATTGTGCATATGTACCCCATTTTCTTTATCTGTTCATCTGTTGAAGGGCACCTAAGTTGGTTCCATAGCTTAGCTATTGTGAATTGAGCTGCAAACATTGTTATGGCTGCGTCACTGTAGTATGCTGATTTTAAGTCCTTTGGGTATATGCTGAGGAGTGGGATAACTGGGTCAAATGGTGGTTCCATTCCAAGTTAGCCATGGCATATCAATACTGCTTTCCAGAGTGGTTGCACCAATATGCAGTCCCAAAAGCAATGTATGCATGTGCCTTTTCCCCCATATCCTCGCTAATATTTATTGTTGATTTATAATTGTATTCTTGATAATTGCCATCAACATCATCAGAACCTTAATAGGAACTGCATTGAATCTGTATAGTGCTTTTGGTAGTATGACTATTTTGAAAATGTTAATTCTGCCTATCTAAGAACATGGGAGATCTTTCCATCCTCTAAGGTCTTCAATTTATTTAGCATTTTGTAATTTTCATTGTATAGGTATTTCAGCTCTTCTGTTGGATTGATCCCAATATTTTTTTTGAGGTTATTGTGAATAGGATAGTTTTCCTAATTTCTCTTTCAGTAGATTCATCACTGATGTATAGGAATGCATTTTGTTTATGTGTATTTATTTTATTACCTGCTACTTTGAATTCATTTATTAGTTCTAGAACATTTCTGGTGAAATTTTTTTGGCTCTTTTAAATATACAGTTGTGTCATCAGCAAATAGTGTTAGTTTGAGCCCTTATTTTCCTATTAATATCTCTTTAATTTCTTTCTTCTAATTGCTCTGACTAGACCAATTTCTGGGACCATGTTGAACAGAAGTGGTGAAAGAGAATATCCCTGTCTTGTTCCAGTTTTTAGAGGGAATGCTTTTAATTTTTCTCCATTTAGAATGATGTTGGCCTTAGGTTTAGCACATATAGGTTTTACAAAGTGGAGTTATGTTCCTTCTCTCCCTACTTTTTCTAGTGTTTTGAGCATGAATGAATGCTGGATTTTGTCAAAGGCTTTTTCTGCATCTATTGAGATAATCATGTGATTCTTGTCTTTAAGTATATTAATGTGATGTTTATTGATTTCCATATGTTGAACCAACCTTGTATCCCTTTTGTGTCCCTGAAGGTTTCCAGTACCTCACTGTTTAAGGGGAGACAAATAATGACAGTAGTCAGTGAAAACAATATATAGCATTAAACCAAATACATCCTACTATGATGTCTATGATGTTAATTATCACAATAAATAGAAATGATATGATCAATTATTGTCTACAATAAAAATAGCAAGTTTGCAAAAGGGTTTATAATTTTAAACGGTGAATAGGGAGAGAACAGAAATGATATAAAATATGATGATTATGAGGGAAGAGAGAAGATATAAGTCAAAAGGTTAAAAAAAGAGTGAAAGAAAACAATTGAGCTTGCTGTTATTAGAAGAAAAGAGAATCAAGGGCAAGAGGTAAGAGAAAAAAATATGTAAAGTAAAAATTTCAAACAAATTAAAAAATAAAGGAATACAAATCAAAACTAAAATATACGAATCAAATAATCTAGTCCTCAAAAAACTCATCCATGAAAAATAACTGGCTTCAAAACTGCTAGAAATGAGAAAAAAAACCAATATGAATATGTGTAAATATCCATGTACCATAAAGGTCACAATTAAGCAGAGAAAAGAAAAAAAATCTTGATGAAAAGTTAAAGAATTCTTTCCATTGGAGTTCAAAAGATTCTCAGCTTCTCTTCTCAGAGAAGCTGGGGTCATCTGCAGTGTGATGCTCTACCCTCTGGATTGCTGGAGTGAAAGAGGTCATCCTAAGGTGGAGTTCTAGGAGGCAGACTTTAGGCTTGGGCAGGCTCCAGGCTCTTAGTTGAGTGTTAATTGGTCTGGAGATTTTAAATCAGTGCCCCTCCAGGGCCCAGTTCTTGCTGGTCCACACTGGAAGACTTTACCTTAGGGATGTCCCCTGGGTTCCACTTTTGTGGTGGGGAGCAAGTCTTGGTCCCCTCTATCACCTGCAGACCCCACATTTCCTGGTCTGGGGACTAGTCTCCAAACACTCTCTCCCACTCCCACCCTTCCAAGTTCCCCCTGTCTCCCAGCAGGTCCTGCAAGCAGTCGAATTGGAGAGGGAGGCGTAGAGCTGGGTGGATTTCCACGACCAGTTGTCCCCTGTGTAAACCTCTCTCCAGTTTGGTTACTCCTGGTCACTTAAGCACACTCCATGTCATGCAGTGTGTTTTCTGAGCTTGTATTTTGGGACAAACTTGGGTTTGCGATCAGCTGTGGGCCCCCACGCTGCAGCTGCAAAATGGTCCCTTCCTTTGTCTTCCCAATGCTGCCCCTGGAGAGCTGGGGGCTTCTTTCCCACACAGGGATATCCTGCAGCGGCCTTTCAGGTCTGTTGGGCAATGTCCCTGATCTCTAGTAACCAGACACACCTCAGGCCTCCCAAATGCGGTTCCCTTAGTTCCCTAATCCCTCCACTTAGCTTGAGGAGGAACTGCTGTGGGTGGTGCTGGGGGCCTGGCTGCAGCTGTGCTGTTCCGCTGGGGATTTCTTCCTTATTTTATTATTTCCAATGTCCCATATCCCCGATCTGCTTTGAATGTCCAGTTTTAAATTCCAGTCCCCACCCCCCCGCCCCCCAACACACACACACTTTTCTTTTTTGTTCACCCACCTTGCTAAGAAGCTGTCTGCTTTCTTGGTTTCGTGCCTTGGAGCAGTCAGGAATGTGACCTCCTCTATTCCACCATCTTGAAAACCCCCCTCCTCATGTTTTAATTTTAGAGCCTGAAAAAAAAATTAATCCACGAAGAGAATTTGTTGCCTCATAAGATGAAAAAGATCAGAAATTGTGCTTCAGGCACAGAGGGATCCAGGTGTTCATTATGTTATTAGGGCCCTTCTCTCCACACTGCCATTCTCTGTGTGTGGCTTTGGCCACCATTTGCCACCTCATGCCGTTAACTCTTTAGCTCATGGTAGCCCTGGCTACAACAGTTCTTGAAGACCCAATCTCAACTGCGCTGTTCTTCCTGTGGGCTCACCCCACAAACATGTCTCCAGTTTGAAGTGAGTCACAAGCTCCTCTGTAAGCAGTCAGTGGCCAAAGGGACCCATGCTGCTTTCTTAGGTCGAGGCCCACCCCTAGAGCTGAAGTTGAAATCAATCTTGTCCAAAGTGTTTTGCTGAAAATGAGGAAATTGTAGGTAGTTCTTCAGGGGAAAACCTGTCATGTTTGGGGCGTGGAATTTGGAGGCTCGGGAAGCCACTGACCAAAGCCTGTGACCCACCAGGCCCTTCCTCTGAGCTGGTCTCTATTTTCAGCTCCTATCCCACTCTGTAGGCCCCATTCTCACCTCCGAGTTCATTGAATTCATAGTTAACAGAGATCTCCCACTAGAATATGGGTTCCAGGAAGGCACATATTCCTCCAGCATCTGAAGTGTGACTGGGGTTTAGTAAATTATTCGGGGAATAGAGGAACACACATTTTCTGATAAAATGGGGCAAAGGGTAAGGAATATGGTAGAATATTTTAATTTTTTATGGAGAGATCATAAAAGATCTTGTGAAAACATTGATATTTGAGCAAACCCTAAAGGAGGCAAGTGAGTGAGCTGCACGGATCTCTGGAGAGAGAGATTATAGGCTGTGGCAATAGCAAATGCAAATGTCCTGAGGCACAGCATGTGGGCAGCAGCAGGGAGAACAGGGAGACCCCACAGAATGAGCAAGGGAGAAAGTGAGGCAGTAGGAGAGCAGATTCCAGGTGTCCTGGGGATCACCAGGAAGGTCACGCAGAATTTTGTGAATTATTTGAAATTAAAATTTAGTTACTTTGGCTTCTACACAGATTAAAAAAAAAATCACCAGACAGTTGAGGCTCTCCTGTGAGTGATAAGATCCAATTATAGCTTGAACAGAATCACCCTGAGCGTTGTGTGTAGAACAGATCCGGGGGCAGGGCAGCTGCAGTGTTCCTAGTACAAGAAACTTTCAACAATAATAAGAGACAGCTGCTGAGAGCAGTGAGGTGGGGGAAAGATCTTCAAATAGTTTCTCTTCTGTAGACTTTACATCTATTGTAGACTTTATATAGCTCTCTCTCTCTCTCTCTTTTGGTGGTATTAGGAATTGAACCCAAGGGTGCTTTACCATTGAGTTACATCCCCAGCCCTTTTTATTTTATTTTATTTTAAATTTTGAGACAGGGTCTCACTAAGTTGCTAAGGTTGGCCTTCAACTTGTGTTCCTCCTGCCTGGGCCTCCTGATAGGCGAGCGCCACCTACAGACCATATGTATCAGCTGCTCTGTCAACAGAGTGCAAAGGGCTGCTCCTCAGCAACTGGGTCCACTCAGGGGCTGCATTGGCTCCATTCTGAATTCCCATCTCAGGTCAGCCATGGGGAGGGGGAGGTCAGAGAGAGCATGAGCAGTGCAGTGCAGGACCCCACCTCATCAATGAATCAGGCAGCTCCTGACAACCCCTGCATGCATCCATTAAACCCCTAACCTGAATAGCCCTCTCTTCCTCTTTTATCCTTTACCTGGATAGACTTTTCAAGGCACCCCTGGCCCTGTCCTCAGGCTCTCATAGGTGTGTCTTCTTTGTGCTTCCCAAGCACCTTCCTGATACCATGACCCCATACTCAGCCCGTCTGTTTGAATTGTCTGTTTTCAAGTTAGCTCTTGGAGGCGAAATATCTGTCCCTGTCCAGCACTGTAGTACCTCCAGCACCTCACAATTCCAGGCATATGGTAGGTGCTCAATTATTGTTTTCATATCCAATTACACTTAATTTTGACATTTCACAAATTTATTCCTGTGCTGATGTCTTTCCCCATCCTACTCATAGAATAAAAAAGTGCCTCATGGGCCAGGTGCTGTGGTGCACGCCTGTAATCCCAGCAACTCTGGAGGCTGAGGCAGGAGGATCACAAGTTCAAAGCCAGTCTCAGTAATTTAGTAAGGCTCTAAGCAAACTCAGTGAGACCCTGTCTATAAATAAAGTACAAAAAAGGGCCAAGGTGTGGCTCAGTGGTTAAGCATCCCTGGATTCAGTTCCCAGCACCAAAAATAAAAATAAAAATAAATGCCTCTAGGGTTGAGGGTGCCCCTTCCATTTTTCTTGGCATATTCTGGCACCGAGTCCAGTGCTGATCTCTATTTTTCTTGATTTCAGGATTTAAAGTGAGAGAGCACTGGTTTCCTGAGGTTCTGGAGGGCCATCTGCTGCCTGAGGAGGCTCGTGCACAACAGTAGGTGGTGCTGTAGGAGAGTCATGTAGCCAGCGAGCCTCTCCTCTATTTGGCTGTGTGGAGGGAGAATCTTTTCAATTTCACAATACATATTTATTCTCTCTCCCCTGAAATGTTGCTATGATTGTTGATCAGGACTTGGAGGGATCTGAAAATTCCAGTGTTAGAGCTGGGAAATATTTAAAGGTGTGTGGTTCACCAGCCAGGAAAATAAGCCTTTCTGAGAAATCAGTACCTTCAGCCTAGAATAAGCCTCTTCTCCAGTAACAATGCCTTCTGAATCCATTAGATACCGAAAAGCAGAAGATCATGCCCATAAATTGCAAGGATAACCTCTCTTGCTGTCTTTAACAAATATATCTCCCAGGCCTGCTGTTTTCAAACACAGCCCATGAATCTGTAAAGAAACAGCTAGAGACTGGAGACTCCGATCTCTAACTGCAGCTCTGCAGAAAGTGGTGTTTGGGAATAGAGTCTCTTCTATCTGTAGTCTTTCTCCACTGGTCATCCTGCACATTCTTTGGAATGTCAGGGTTAGCTGCCTGAGACAGCATCACCTACTCACCCTTAGCAGTGTGTCCCTTTCTTGGCTGGAGGGAAAGCTGTGTCTGTCCTCAGTGCTTCATATGCATCCATCTTGAGCTGTTCTCTGGATTAAGAAGGGTTCTTCAGGAAAGAAAATGCAAGTCTTAGTTCTTTGGGGCTTTGTTCAAAAGGTACTTTTCCAATGAAATCTTTTCTGAACTTTTTTTTTAATAAGAGAAAACCACATTTAGTGAATATTGATGATTCTAGGCATTGTGTTAGGCTTTTTTAAATATGTGAAGCTGGGGCTGGGATTGTGGCTCAGTGGTAGAACACTTGTCTTGCACACGTGAGGCACTGGGTTTGATCCTCAGCATCACATAAAATAAATAGATAAGTAAAACAAAGTATTGTATCCGTGTTCAACTAAAAAAATAAAATATATGTAAACCTATTTAATTCTGCCTGCAATATGGTGGTCGTTATCAACATCCCCATTTTCATACAGGAAACTGATACTCATAGAGATTCAAAGTAATTTGTCTTTGGATCCACAGTGAGAAAGTGGTACAAGTGGGATTCGAACTCTGGTTGTTCGGCATCTCATTCTTTCCATGATGTAGGTAAAATGAATTGCATCTCTCTCTGTCCTGCAGAATCTTAACATCTCCTTCTACTGAGGGGTTTGCTATCTTGCTCCCCTGAGCCCCTTTCTTTAGCCCAGTTGGCAGCTTAGTGCCTACCTTCTGTTTGTCCTTGGCCTGTTGAACGACAGCCTTCTAAAAAAATCAGAAGGTTTTGAGACCTGCACCCTCTCCTCCTAGCTGAAAGAATGTTTTAGCAGAAAGAAATCCTCAAATTCTTTCAGTTGTGAACAGCATTGCACACTGGGTGTGTGCGGGCGTCAGAACACTGGGTGGCACTGTTCCTCTTCAACTGTGACAGTGCGCTCTTCTTCCACACAGCCTGGAGTCCTGGATCTGCAGCTAGCGTGCCACCTAGATTGCTCACCTTGTGCCAGGTACGTGTGTAGGGACAAAGGTGACTGACTCACTGACACATGGACATCTCCTCCTCTTACTTGAGGTGACAAATGATTTCCCCATGGCCTTTCTCAGGAGGAACTGATGTCCATGGAGCTGTTTGATGTGCTCAACATATATCTTCTGTACTGTAAAATATCTGCCAATTGCATGAGACCAATTTTCTGATGTTGTGAAGGCTGTGGCCACATTTATAATTTTCCTTCTTTATTGCTTTCTCTGCTCTACCCCCCACCACTGTGAATATTCTTATTTCTGTGAAAGAGCATTTCCATGGCCCTCTGGTATGTTTCTAGCTTTATCCTCTGGCCCCTGTTAGTTTTCTATGGGGGTTTCTTCTCTGTTGGTCTTTAAATTCTGTTCTTCTCCGTGGCACACATGTGGAACACAGCAATCAACAGTAATAAAGATGATGAAATAGAAAGTGTAGAGGAATTGGCCCACATACTGTCTGGAGGAGCAAGTGACCCCTCCACAGAGATGATGATATGTTTTCAAAATTAATTAATTAAATTAATTTATTTTGTACCAGATCCCTGTGCCTCCTGGGCCTCCAGGAGTGAGTAGAGGGAATTCTTTCTGCTGTTACATTTTACCTTCTAAAGTGTTTGCTGCGCCCTCTCAAAACCAAACCAAACCAAACCAAACAAACAGATGAGAGTACTGAGCCCCAGGGAGACTGAAGACTGTGAAGTGAAGTAGCAAGATCCCTACCAATTATGACTTAGTGAGTCATATCCATCATTCGGTCATCCATCGTCCATTCGTCACCTAGTGTGAAGAGCCCACTATGTGCGGCTACTGTGCTGTGAACTACATGTATAAAGTGACACAAATAGTAAGTCCCAGGGGGTTTGCATTTTATGAAGAGGAGGGAAGAGTATAGGCATTAAATTAAAAAGGTACACTCTGTCGGGGCGATGGTGTCACGCCCAGTGTGTCTCACACCTAGCATCTGTGCACTCTCCTTTTCCGTGTTATCTGGATGTGCGTCAAGGAAGTTAGGGTGGGAAAACAAATAAGAGCACAATCATCATAATAATATCAGTTTCCTTACTCTCAGGACGGCTTTGCTGAACTGCTCTTCCTTCTTCCCAGCTCCTCCCCGGAGCAGAAAGAAATTCTCAGATTCTTTTAGTTGTGAACAGTGTTGCAAGCTGGGTGCTTGTAAAGGATGGTGCAGCTGTTCAGCTGTGGGTGGGCATTGCCCACAGCCATGCGCTGGGAGGTGGGGGTGTGAGAGTGGTCAGCACAGACCTCAGTAGGTGGCTTAAACTAAAGGACTCTTGGAAAAGAACCTGGAAATCACTATATTTCCAGGTTCTTTCCCTGAGAACAAACTTCCCGAGAACATCCCTTTTTCCATTTCTTTGCTTCAGAATGAAGCACAGAAAGTTCTGAGAATGAGGTTTCTGTCAGTGGGATCTCATTAAGACTGCAGCATGCCTTGCTAGGACATTTTGTCACAGATGATCACAGGGGAGGGGGAGGGAGTGAGGGCAGAGGGTGTTCATTGCTGAAGACGAAACAGACATGGGAGAAGGTCAGTGCAGTCACAAGAAGAAAGGCTACAAGATTCCAAATCCGGGGAGAGAAGATTGGCCATGAGGGGACCAAACATGGGCAGGGATCACGTGCACTTTGAGGTAAGGAGGGGCCTCTGGCTGACCTGTAAGTTGGGTAGTGGCCAGCTCTGTAGATGGATAACACTGGGGTCATGGTAGAGGGTGGGTTGGAGAAGGACCAGAAGAAATGACATACAAAGGTGGAGAGGACACCTTTAAAAGATCAGTAAGAAGTGTGATTGCCAGAGTTGACCAGTGAGGAGGTCAGCAGGTAGAATTTGTTGAGGAATTACTGTATTCCAGAGACTGCTTCGGGTTCTTGGCACCTGTTAACTCGTAGTGTCTTTGGAACAATCCCATATAGTAGCTAGTATTATAATCTCCACTTAGAGATGTGGAAACAGCTTTGGAGAAATTAAATAAGTTGCCCAAGAAATTAAATAAATTGCCCCAGAATTCACAGCTAGGAAGTGGATGCACTGGGAATCAAAACCAGACATTTGGGTCCAAGGCTGCTCCTTAAAGACTTCTACCCTTTTGTCTCCCATTATTAGATACGGGGGTGAGGACAAGAGGGCAGTGGGGAAGAATCCCAGATTTCTAGTTTGAGAAAGAGCGGAAGCTGGTAGATCTACTTCTAGGATACTGATGCTGACATCCTGCCCCAGAGTTCCCTCCTTCAGATCAGAAACAATGATTAAAACATCATCATCATGAACATAAAAGGTCCTTTGCCTTCCTCCTGAAACTCAGCTTGCAGTCACCTGCTATCAGTTATCCCACACCTGCCTCCTTCTTATAATCCACAGTTAGGTCTCGGCTTCACCTCAGTATTCTTATTAATGTTTCTAGAGACCTGAGTTCTGCTCCATGGCGTCTGAGTTTTCGTTCCTGGAGGACTCCCTCCAGGAATCAGTGTCACCGTCTGAGTTTGCTCCTTACCATCTGCCTCATTCTGACTCACATTTCCAGAAACATACATTCTCGTCTCTCAGGTCACTTGTGTGACTTGGGAGGACGCAGACTGTTCCAGTTGCTGGACTGCAGTAAGAGATGACCTGGACCTTGGTGTCGGAGCAATCATTTTTCTATGCTCATTGGGGTTTTTTTTGGTTAAGAATTCAGACCACATTCTGGATGTGGCTTCTCTCCTCCCTGATATCTAGTGTGACTCAGCCAGCTGAGGGCTGACTCATCTGGAGGCGTCTTCCCCACACGTGTGATCAATGACTGTGCCAACCTGGGGCTGTCAACCGGACACCTACATGTGGCCTTACAGAGTGACCTATGGATTCTGAAAGGCTGAATCTCCAGAGCAAGAGGAAAACCTCTGATTTCCTTATCAAGGCAAGTGTCAAGAAGTAGAGCTCTTGTGATCTTGTGATCTTGCCCCTGATAGTAAAACCTTTTAATTTTTTTTTTGTTGTTGTTTTTTTAGCCCAGTGGTTTTAGTAGAAGAAATCAGGGAACTAGGTCTTGATACTGGAGGGTCATAAAGAAAGTACCATATGTCTTCATATCAAATGCTTAACCTTGAAAAGAAGAATGAATTTACAAAACCATTCTCAAGTAACAGAGCATTCGGCATAAAACATGGTGACACATTTATGAGAGATTTGCAAAAAAGCCCTTAAACTGGGATTTTTTAAAGGCTATTCCTTCATATTTCAAACCCTGATGACTGGGGAATTGAAGAACCTGTCTAACGTTCCAGAATATGAATAAAAGAACATGTTTTTCAGAATAATGGCTAAGTCAGGATCAGAAGACAATTTTCTTATGAACTCATGATTGTTTTCTTTCATCTTGGTTAGTAAAAGTTGCATGATACTAAAAAAATACAGTTTTATAGATATATTATTCATATACCACACAATTCATCCATTTAAAATGTTCAAAAGTTTTTAGCATGTTTACAGTTGTGTAAACATCATCACAATCGATTTTAGAATATTTTAATCATGTTGAAAAGAGTATTCTAACTATTAAAAGTTATTTCCCACTTCCTCTAAACCCTATGAGATAATGTATCTACCTTGTCTGAATAGATATGCTTATTCTTGGTGTTCTTTTAAGAAACCAGACAATCCTTCATAATTGTCTTATTTTTTTTTCACTTTATATAAAGCCCATTTGTTCAGTTGTAGCATATAGCAGTGCTTTATTTCTTGTTATGCCACAATAGTTCTCCATTGTAAGGACATACCACATTTTGTTTACATATTCATCATTTGATGGATGTTACATTAATGTACAGGTGTAGACATGTATTTTCTTTTCTCTTGGGTAGGAATAGAATGGCTGGGCCATATGATGATACCACTTTAACCTTTTAAGGAACTGCCAGACTGTTTCCCAATGTTGAAGCACGATTTTATGTTCCCACGAGCAGTATGTGAAAGTTCCTCCTTCTCCACATCTTTGCCAACATCTATCTTTTCCATTTTAGCCATTTTGGTGCATGTACAGTGATATATCATGGTGATTTTGATTTTGCATTTCCCTGGTGGCTAATGATGTTGTGCATTTTTATGTGTTTATTGGCTATTTCCATATCTTTTTTGGAGAAAAATCTATTCATATCCTTTTTCTATTTTTTTATTATGTTTCCCCCTTTCTAATTTTTAGTTTGATTGTTTGTTTTTGAATTATTGAGTTCTAAGAGTTCTATTGTACACCACAAACTATCCTTTTTATAAGATATATGATTGGCAAATGTTTTTTCCAATTCTGCGGGTTGTCTTTCACTTGCTTGATGGTGTCCTTTGAAGCACAAGTTTTTACTTTTGATGAAGCCCAACATATGTATTTTTTCCTGTTTGTGTACTTAGTGTCACATCTAAGATAGATAGCCAAATCCAAGGTTAAAAGCACTAACCTTATGTTCTATCCTAAGAGATGGGCAGTTTTGGTCTTACATTGAGATCTTTGACCCATGCTGAGTTGAGTTTGTGAGGTAGGGGTCCAACTTCATTCTTTTGAATGTAGTATTTTCTTGTCTCAGCACCATTTGCTGTAAAGACTCTTCCTTTACCCACTGAATTGTCTTTGTCAAAAATCAAATTGTCTATAGTCATTAGTGATTGCTTCTATTTTTAATTCTATTTTATTGACTTATATGTTTATCCTTATTATATTGATTATCATAACTTTGTAGTAGGTTTTGAAATTGGGAAGTGAGTACTCCAATATTCTTCTTTTTTGGAAGTTGTTTCAGCTCATCTGGGTTTCCTAAATTTCCATACATAACATGGCATTCTGCTCTTATCCTTGTGACAAGTTCACAAAACAGAACAAGAATTACCATATGGAGCCAATGTCCCTTAATTTTACTTTGAAAACAAAATATGAACAGGCAAATAGAAAGAACTAAAAGGGTGTCCATGTTGGGGGCAGTCAGGTAGGTAATTATAGGTGACTGACTGAGAGTTATAAAAGAATATAATAAAATTGAATTGTTCTAAAAGACTGTATGAGTACAAAATATCTTCCTTGCTGGCCTCTACCTTAGTAATTTATATATTTGAACTGAGTTTATCTTTATGTGTTAGGCATCATATATAAATGTTCTCTGTTAAAATACACATTACTAGATGGGTGAAATGGAGAAGAGTAGGACATTATTTAAGCCACAATTAAGATAATTATGTAGTCAAGGCAGTAAATGAATCATAAGGGTGGATGCTAAATTGACTGACACTAGAGGCAGAGGTGGGGTAAAGGTCAACTGTGTCATAGACCATGGTTGATGACAGTGATAAAGATACTTTATAAAGATGATTATCCTCTAAGGCCTGAGGACATAAGAAGTTGGTCTAAAACTCCTCTAGAAGGGTCTATATTGACAGCTGCAAAACAGAAGCTCTGTGCTGAACACAGAGTAGGCCTGCATTAATCCACTTTTAATAGAAAGACCTAGAAGCAACTTTGGAGAACAGAGAACTGTAGTGTCCTACAAGTTTGAATCCTAGAGGTGATTCAAAAGTGTAGCTCTTATAGCTCTTTCTATTACCCCTGACTCTTAGAGATGAGGAGAAGGAAACCAAAGCTCTAATTGAAGAGCTCACTGGATCACTAGAAATGAGACATCCCACAGTTCTCTCTTTTGGGGTTTTATTCCCATCAATTTCTTTTCTTCCCTAATTCTTTCCACCTCAGTCTCAGGACCTACCGGATATGCTCCTCTATTAGCCGTCCCCATTTGTCCCCCAAATCTGCATTTTGTGGTGCACATATTATCCTCAACTTTTAAAAATTCACTCCTTTCCACATCAAAGTGGTCCTCCTGAAGTTGCTCTCAGTGTCCCTCCTCAAATGAATCCAGCTCAGATGAATTTCACTTGAAGGTGTCATATGTACACTAGAAGCAGAAGTGTTGATTTGGAGGTTAAAGGGAGAACTTCCTGAAATCCAGAGTGAATAGGGCTCTGACTAAAGCTTGAGAATCAAATATTCTCTTTCCCCTAAGTCAGAGTGATTCATCCAGGAGAACCAATTAGAGTTCCTATGTGGGGGGACCAAAAGGACTTGTGATTTAGAATGAGTACCTCCTGAAATTAAGAAGCTAGAAGATCATGTAAATTGAGACTCAGTAAGCTTTCTTTTACCCCCAGGGACAGAATGTCTCCAAACTCTTTGAGGAAGCATAACTAAAGATGGAGAGAAAGGGGATGGGGGTGTGTGTGTGGGAGAGAGAGAGAGAGAGAGAGAGAGAGAGAGAGAGAGAGAGAGAGAGAAGAAAAGAGGGCAAAAAGGGAGAGAAAACATGTAATTTGAGCATTCCAATTTAGCTTTCCTTGAAGCCTACTTTCACATATTTTTTGAGAGCTAATATGTTCAGTTTGTTCTTAAGGAAACTTAGACCTATCACAAGTCTTGATTGTGTGATAGATAATCACAGTCCAAGAGGAGGAAACTGTCATGGAGGAATGCATACAGGGGAGAGAGAGCCACCTCTGCCTGGACAAGTC